>NC_085092.1:4933970-4941470 GCF_963422355.1 Corticium candelabrum | reverse complement strand
GACAAACAATCAAACAAATAAACAGACAGACAAACAAAAATGGACAAACATACATACAGACAAACAGACAGACAAACAAACAGACAAACAGATAAACAGACAAACAGATAAACAGACATACAACAGACAGACAGACAAAGAATCAAACAGACAGAAAAACAAGCAAACAAACAAACAAACAGATAGACAGACAATCAAACATATAAATAAACAGACAGGCAGACAAGCAAACAGTCAGCAGCCAAACAAAGAGACAAACATATAAACAAACAAACAAACAAACAGACAAACAAACAAACAAACAACAATCAGACAGACAAACAAATAGACAGACAAATAGACAAACAAATAGACAGACAAATGGACAGGCAAACAAACAGACAGACAAACAAACATACAAACAAACAGACAGACAGACAAAAACAAACAGACAGACAAACAAAGATACAAACAAACAAACAGACAGACAGGCAAACAAACAAACAGACAGACAGGCAAACAAACAAAGAGACAGACAGACAAGACAGACAGAAAGACAGACAGAAAGACAGACAGACAGACAAACAGACAGAAAACAAACAAACAAACAGACAGATAACAAACAGACAACCAAACAAAACATAGAGACAAAACAAACTATCGGACAAACAAACAGACAGACAAACAGACAGACAAACAAACAGAGAAACAGACAGACAAACAAACAGACAAATAAACAGACAACCAAACAAACAGACAAACAGACAGACAAACAAACAGACAACCAAACAAACAAAATAACAGACAAACAAACAGACAGACAAACAGACAGACAAACAAACAAAGAAACAGACAGACAAACAAACAGACAAACAAACAAACAAACAAACAGACAACCAAACAAACAGACAGACAAACAGACAGACAAACAAACAAACAGACAAACATACAGACAAACAAACAAAATAACAGACAAACAAACAGACAGACAAACAAACAGACAAACAGACGGACAAACAAACAGACAAACAGACAGACAAACAAACAAAAAAACAAACAAACAGACAGACAGACAGACAGACAAACAGACAAACAGACACATAATGTAATAACACTAACACAACCATTAACCTTTCATTCCATTGTGCTACAGTCCGTAGATTATCCATATCATAACTCAACTGATACGTCACGTAGTCATCAAACTCCACTCCCAGTCCATCCCAAAACGGTCCAAATGGGTTACCGTCCTTCATCTTGCATTCCTTCCCAGTATATTGCCAACAGTAACCAGTACGACGACCAGGAGGCCAATAGTGTGGAGCCAACTGTGACATAAAGTCTTCCGCTGGTATAGCTTTGACGTACTGTTGTATAGGTCCGAGCTTAAACCAATCAGTAAATGGAATATTTTTCTGTTGGTGATACTTAAAATTAATACAATGTATTTGCAGCACGTGTACACACACACACACACACACACACACACACACACACACACACACACACACACACACACACACACACACACACGGACAAATGGACAAATGTCAAGCCCTCAACGTCATTCGACGTTCACCTTAAGGTCAGTTGCGGAGATAGCTCGCCCTGCCTCTAGAGACAGGGCCTCCATGTGCTACTTGGAGGTTTAGGGCCAGCGCTACAATCCACCAGGAGCTTGGCCGGAGTCATCCAGGCGGACTGACTATGGTGCAGCTCTGGGACTGGCCACCAAGGCCCGCAAGTACCCGTCTGCTGCATGATGTTACTTGCAAGATGTTACTGCCAAGCCAGAGGTCACGTGACACACACGCGCACGCACGCGCACACACACACACACACACACACACACACACACACACTGACACACTCTGGCACACACACTGACACACTTTGGCACACACACAAACACAAACACACACACACACACACAGACACACACACACACACACACACACACACACACACACACACACTGTGACACACAACATAAACATACAAACAGACACACACACACACACACACACACACACACACACACACACACACACACAGACACACACACACAAACACACACACACACACACACACACAGACACACACAGACACACACAGACACACAGACACACAGACACACACACAGACACACAGACACACACACACACACACACACACACACACACACACACACACACACTGTGACACACAACATAAACATACAAACAGACACACAGACACAGACACAGGCACACACACACACACACACACACACACACACACACACACACAACAGACAGACGCACATCACACAACCTAATGTAATAAATTATCCACAACTTACATATGTTCGAAACGGTGGCAGTGCTAACGTCCTGTTGAGCTCTTTAGCAAACCTTAAAGCTCCAATGTAGTGATCTGCCTGGTTGCCAAATCTGCCTAAATAAATAAGAATAAAAATGCAATATCACTGAATATTATATATTATATTATATATTATATATTATATATAATAAACAAAATAATAAAAAATAAAAAATAAAAAATATGTATCAAGTCATTGTCATTGTTATTAATTTTTACAGCTTGTATTATTATTGAAATTACCACAAATCATTAATATTTATTGGGTTTTTGTTTTTTCTTCATTCAAATATATTTACATTTTATATCAACCAGAAATGTAAACCTCTAATGATAAAAATTATTATATAATAATTAATTAATTAATTAAAATATTGCCACATCTATTACCATCACTAACTACTTACTATTGACTACTACTAATTCATTAATCGTTATTTTCATCATTATCACCATCATATGTATTGTACTGTCCCTATCATATCTATTACTTTCATGCCATTGATATCAACTAACCCATGCAAGGACAGAAGATGACATATCCATTAGAATCCCACTCGTATCGGTGCTCTTCTTCTACAACAATGTGGTCAACAACATCGGTTTCTTCTGAAAACGCTACTTCTTGCAGAAATAGAACGAGGAAGGCAAACACTTGGAGTCTCATTTTGGTTAACGTGCGCTATTTAACTAGCCTCGGAATTTCAAATATATTACGTATGACCATTTTAGAAGCATTAAAGTTAGATTTTAATCAAATTATTTTACAAATAACCTCAATTGTTGTGTTTATAGAAAATTGTTAAAAGCTACACTCAAAATGTTACACGAATGTTCACATCCGGGAGCTCATACATCATGTCATGACAACGGTTTCCACGACACGCCTACACGTACGGGACATTGATTTAGACTTCAATGGCTTACGCGTTTTTCGCTTTCTTTGCTTGCGTTGTTCTCGCTTATGGCGACCAAATACCGGCAGTTCTGTGGCATGGAATGGGTAAGCCTTCCGCTCTCTTTCATAGTTACTAATGCGTGGGCGTGGTCAACAAATTTTGCCGTTTTTGTTGCGCAGGAGACTCGTGCTGCAATCCGTTGAGCCTCGGACGAATTGAGAAGATGATCGTAGACAAGATACCGGGTATTTACGTCAAGTCTATTTCGATCGGAGACAACATTATTGAGGTGGAGTCCCGGATGTAACTACGGATTCGTTATGCATCGCATTGTCGTACATTATCTGTCGTAACAGGATACGTTCAATGGTTTCTTTAAGAACGCAAACGAACAGGTAAGAGCATACGGCCGTCTAATTTTGACAGGAAATGCTTGTGTGTATGTGCGCATGCGCTGTATATGTGCGCGCGCATGCGCGTGTGACGGGCGCGCATATATTTATTGAAATCAAGTAGAAAAACTATTAAGCCTATACCATAGTCTTACTGTACGTCTCTACAGATTGATATCGTTTGTGCTCAACTCAAAGCAGATCCCAAATTGGCAAACGGATACAACGCAATGGGCTTCAGTCAAGGCGGACAGTTTTGGTAACTTAAACTCTATGTATTGTTTAAGCCTGTTTTCTATTGTCTGTATACATAACCGTCTTCCAGTGTATCATACTTGCTTGAGTATCACCCCACCCCAATGGTTGGCCAGAGTCAAACGCCAAGTATGGGATGGGGTCTTACTCAAATGTTGACACCTAAAGTTGTTAATTGGTATGGATGTATGGATACTGTCTGTTTCTTATTAGATGTTGTGTTACGCTGTTCTGATTCACGTTCCAGGTCGCTCGTTGCACATTCCATTACACATTCTTTGTTAGCTTGCATGGATACGCAGACATGGCACATGCATATTCTATTCCGCATTCCATTCCACGTTCCTTGTTTTACATGTTGCCTGTAGAAATGCTGACATGCTTTACCGTATGCATGCATGTCGACCACATGTTGAAAGTGTCCGTGACTCAGATACATATAGAAGATTAGGTTTCTATATTTTAGGTAGTGGTGGTGGTTTGAAGCTCTACTACTATCTGTCCCCCCTAGGTGTGAACTTTGAAAATCTTCAATATCTCCTGCTGTTTTTTGGACTTTCGCGATGATCTCAGTATCGTTAGAAACCGCTAGGTCTGGGATTTCTGTTTATCAAATTATCTAAGCCTTTCCTATAAACAAAATGGAAGGATAATACTTTTGCATATCAAAGACAAGCAGGTGGAGCAATGGTTATTATCCAATTATCTTGTAAGACGAGGGATCAGCAACTGGAACCATTTAAGATAATTGGTGTAACATGGTCCAACTGGAGCAGCTCTTAGTGTTTGTGCTCTAATGAGCACACCTGGTGTGACCTCTAACTTCATTGCTCACTTCCGAGTTCACACTTACGGGGAATCGACAGTAGTGTAGCAACATGCTGGTTAAGTTAATATCAATCACTTTCACCAATTAACAACTTTAGGTGTCAACATTTGAGTAAGACCCCATTCCATACTTGACGTTTAGTCAAATGTTGACACCTAAAGTTGTTAATTGGTGGAAGTGATTGATATTAACTTAACCATCATGTTGCTACACTACTGTCTATTCCCCGTAAGTGAGTAATGAAGTAGAGGTCACACCAGGTGTGCTCATTAGAGCACAAACACTAAGAGCTGCTGCAGTTGGACCATGTTACACCAATTATCTTAAATTGTTCCAGTTGCTGATCTGTTGGTCTTACAAGATAATTGGATAATAGCCATTGCTCCACCCGCTTGTCTTTGATATGCAAAAGTATTATCCTTTCATTTTGTTTATAGGAAAGGCTTAGATAATTTGATAAACAGAAATCCCAGACCTAGCGGTTTCTAACGATACTGAGATCATCGCAAGAAAGTCCAAAAACAGCGGGAGATATTGAAGATTTTCAAAGTTCACACCTAGGGGGGACAGACAGTAGTAGAGCTTCAAACCACCACCACTACCTAAAATATAGAAACCTAATCTTCTATATGTATCTGAGTCACTGACACCTTCAACATGTGGTCGACATGCATGCATAAGGTAAAGAATGTCAGCATTTCTACAGGCGACATGTAAAACAAGGAATGTGGAATGGAATGCGGAATAGAATATGCATGTGCCATGTCTGCGTATCCATGCAAGCTAACAAAGAATGTGTAATGGAATGTGCAACGAGCGGCCTGGAACGTGAGTCAGAACAGCGTAACACAACATCTAATAAGAAACAGACAGTATCCATACATCTATACATCCATACATCCATACATCCATACATCCAAACATCCATACATCTATACATCCGTATATCTATACATCTATGTATGGATGCATGGATGTATGGATGTATGGATGTTTGGATGTATGGATACATTTATACATCCATATATCCATACATCTATACGTCCATACATCCAGATTTCTAAAACCTTTTTCTGTGAAAAAAGAAATAGATGTAGGGATTGTATAAAAAGTACAGAAACAAGATCTATAGATAATATGAACCAAAACCAGACATCATTAGTGAATTCTTCCAACTCCACATTCCCTACATTTTACATTTTGGGAGTTGGAAGGATTCACTAATGATGTCTGGCTTTGGTTCATATTATCTATAGATCTTGTTTCTGTTACTTTTTATACAATCCCTACATCTATTTCTTTTTCCAGAGAAAAAGTTTTAAAAATTCTACTTTGGTAAGTTTTTAGGAGTGCAAAAGCACACAACATATACCTAGGGTGTACATGTCTTCATAAGGGTCTGTGCATCTTTTCTAGGTATGTCTAAGATTTAGTGCGTTTTCATTAGCGTTGATTAAACCTGTTTATACATGTATGTAACAGCTTTCGTTAGACATGATTCAGAGGTAGTTTGCTCAAGCTCAAGCTAAGTCTACGGGGTAGATACGGAACCATGGTATTCTAGCGCACATTGCACGAATATAGATCCTAGTTTTAGTGCCTTTGCATTGTTCTTTCTTCTGTGCGTGTATAATTGAATATGCAACAGCAATTGGAATAGAACTTGGCCTAGTAGTCAAAAGCCAAGATTATCACATACAGGATATGCATTGCAAATAATGGGTTTCCATATAAATTGCTCTGTGTACGTATGTGTCAATTTTGCTCCTGTGTACAACGCAGATCGCAAACAATTTCAGACTAGACCGGACAATGGCAAACATGATTGAATTACACAGTTTTGGTGGTAGACTCTTTCATAGACTCTTTGGGCACAGTTGATTGGCGCTTCGTCCATTCTCTCTGGTTGCCATGGACAAGCATTGCAAATACTGCTCTGTGATTGGACCGAACTGTGCAACAGTGTTGATGGCGGTCAAAGGATCAAATCTGCTTGAAAGAAACACAATTTTTTAACATTCCTTTTAGTTTCTTTAATCAACAAAAGAATAGAGTTCGGGTAATTCTAAAGCGCTTTCTAAAGTTTCATAGCCGTACCTAGCGTACAAAAAGAGATATCCGTGGAGAAGAAGAAAAATCGGAACAAAATTGGCGCATGGGCCTCCAAGGCTAGCGACTGTTTTCTATGTTGTTAGATGATTAGTGACCAAAACAAAAATAGGATATAGTACACGACGTGCAAACATTTCATTTTGTTGATTTTGAGAAATTTTAGTCTTTAGTTACTATGTTTTCTAAGCATGCAAAAAGATGACCACACCCCACAACGCTCCAAAACCTGGGCAATCCCTACATACAGGGTACGGTAGTACCCTGTGATACATCCGCACTACCAGAAACAGTACATGATCAACAACACTGCATAGCTAATGAACAACACAACACAATGCAACAATTACATGTATTGTGTATAATGAACACAACACAGCAATTACTGTGGAATGAACAACACAACTGGCTAATGAACAAATCAGCCATTCTATGACATTTTAGACATTCAGTCTAAATATACCACATGAAGGTATTCTCGATGGACAGTGGAGAGCTGGCTACAAATATCAGTTGGAATACGAAGGCTCAAAGGCTACTTGGCTGCCTTTTGTGTGTGTGTGTGTGTGTGTGTGTGTGTGTGTGTGTGTGTGTGTGTGTGTGCATGTGTGTCAATGTGTGTGTGTGTGTGTGTGTGTGTATGTGTGTGTCAATGTGTGTGTGCATGTTTGTGTGT
>NC_085092.1:4926470-4928970 GCF_963422355.1 Corticium candelabrum | reverse complement strand
GTCAAGGTTTTGGCCAATTTCTTAGCCTTATGCCAGACATCCAACGAATGAAATATGTTCTTGTACTCTAGGTCCCGAGCTACAAGGAAAAAACAGCTTACACATAGTTAGACTAAATTGTGACTGACAGTCAAATACTGACACGTAATCGCAGCAATAGATGTCGATGCATCGGTGACAAGTTCAACTATGTTGACTGTACCCTTCAGAGCTGCAAGAGCACGTTGAAGCCCCAGCTTTTCCATCCGTACTGACTTCAGGTCCACTTCTCTCTTATCTACATGCACCCTGTACTTCAATGATACAGTTTGTTTCATTGTCCATGACTAAGTACAGACAGTACTGCGCCGAGAATCCTGGGGAATCATTTCGTCCATCTCCACTAACAACTAGAGGTTTATCACCGATTGCTGACAAAATTTTTCCTTTCTGTTCATTCCAATAGCTCTCAATTGTTGGACATAGATAATGTCTTTGTACTTGATAGAAAGTGGTTGTTTTGATGTGTTGCAGATTGAACGATGTACAGAAAAGAGCAATTTTGCTGAAGTTGTTGCCAGACAAAAGAATTGAAGATGCCATCAAGACATTGTTAACAAAAAAAGGGTACCATTTCTGTGGTAGCATCTCTTGGAACTGCTCCATTTGCCACTGTGGCCTTGGAGACATTTCCACTGGATGTTCAGTGTACACCCTACATTATTTTTTTATAGGAAATCGATGCCTGGCAATTTGGTTGTCTGCAGGTTTTGCCCAGAGGCTGGATTATACAGTCAACATCACACACAACACGTTCATTCACAGCTTCTTCAGGACTATTTTCTAGCCTGCTTGCTGTCATAAACGATTGCTTTATAGATTCAGAATTGTTGCCTATGATAATAGAGGTTGGATAATAAATTATACAATACAATGAGATACACTGTGTGAAAGTAGACTCTACATTCCTCTGCATCCAATTCAGTGTTAAATGTTTCTTACCATCTCTACTGCCTGTCACAATCTCTGGGGCTTCTTTGAAAGCAACATCTGCCATGAATGGATCATCTAGAAAGCTTGCATCTAGTTCGTCAATCATTGAGTTATCCTCATATTCTGATTCTTCACTATGGAGATACACGTGAAAGACAGTTTACTACAATGTACGCAGCTCAGGCTTGCGATTTCTTACCTATCAGGTTCATATTCCTCATCAGCTGAGACTGAGTCAACGAGAAAGGACAACAGCAATTCATGTCTAGATGATAAAATATTTCCTAAGGGAAATGCATGTAAAGTGAGCCTTGGAACATACTGTTCTGAGCTCAAACACGTTTCTCTTTGATCACCCACTTCAGTAGAATCACTTTCAGACTCCAGGGAACTTAGTTGGGTATCCTCTGTTTCCTCAAAGTGTATTTCTGTTGACTCTTGGCTATGGAAAATTGTAGATGTTATATATAGAAATCTGCAAATACAAAGCATCATACAACTATGACCAGTCACCTGGTAAAGAAGTCTTTCTGTCTGATTGTTTGTGGAGGAACCCAAACTCTGTCTGTGTCTGACTGGGGTAGAGGTAACTGAGGACAAGCAGCAAATCTTGATTAGCTACTACTAAAAGTAGTTAATTTTACTACAGTACATGATACCAAATGTCTGTTGCATGAACATGCTGGAAGTGTCATCTCCTCTCAAGTCTGGAGTTGTCCTTGAGTCTTCCAACGAGTTGTCACTTGCAATTCGATCTGCAGAGTCGCTTCGATCTTCTACTTCTACACATAAAATTTCACGATGGACTACACTAGAGAACTAGAAAATGTCGTTACTAACTTGCAACTTCGTAAATTGACAAAAGATGCAGGACAACGTTGTTCATAGTCCGAAGAGACAGAGAACCTTTTAGCGAAGTCAGCTGTTCATACGTTGTTTGTCGCACACGAACACTAACAAAAGGATCCGAAGGCGAGCGGCATCGGCGTCCAGACCTGTTTCGTCGTCCACCGGGAATCACGGAAGAAGCCTTACTGTCGATGTCACGTGATGTTATACGTGACGGCTAGAAAACCTCTTCGGCGTTACCCTATAAAACCGTTGCCCGTCTGATAAGTACGAGTAAGTTGTGCATAGGTTTTTCATCTATTGAACCAAGCTGCACGCTAGGCAGACTGCGAACTAGGGTAGCTAAGTTGGAGTCGCGATGGAAAATGTTACATACGCGTCCGATAGAATTTATCATTTAGTCAGTTAAAAGCATACGTAAGCATGTTTCGTTCTGGAAATGCGTCAAATGTCTCAATTTGATTGTTGGTATCCAACAATCAAAGGTGTATGCGGGGCGCAGTTTACTAGCGCATGTGACCGAAATGTTCCTTTATGGTAGGTCCCTTCCTGAAACGTGGTCGTGGGGAGAAATTTGAGATTTGTGTGTACACACCTAGATCTAGACCAAAAGCTCGATGGAGAGCCATACATGACCATGCCCATTTCTGTTGTGCGACCCGGATTAGAAGCCTCGCTA
>NC_085092.1:4913970-4918970 GCF_963422355.1 Corticium candelabrum | reverse complement strand
TCTTGTGGTTCATTCGACTATCGGACCGATGCAGTTGTCGTTTGTTAAGATGGCACCAAAGGCGTTTAGTTTTTTTGTTATACTGGGTGTGTTCTTGGTTGCGTTTGCTGTCGGTGCGAAGAGCGTGTATGAGGCGGGCTATTATGCGCCTAGTGTACAGGGAAAGGTGTTACCTTCAGCACCAAGGTAAGGACTGGTGTGTGTGTGTGTGTGTGTGTATTGTTTGTTTGTTTATTTATGTGTCTATGTGTGTTTTTGTGTCTGTCTGTGTGTTTGGGTGTATGTCTGTATGTCTGTCTGTCTCTGTCTGTGTCTGAAACAGTGTTTGTCTGTCTCTTTGTCTGTCTGTCTCTGTGTCTGTCTGTCTCTGTCTGTGTCTGAAACAGTGTCTGTCTGTCTCTGTGTCTGTCTGTCTCTATGTCTGTCTGTTTGTCTCTATGTCTGTCTGTCTGTCTCTTTGTCTCTCTGTCTGTCTCTTTGTCTCTCTGTCTGTCTGTCTCTATGTCTGTCTGTCTCTTTGTCTTTCTGTCTGTCTGTTTGTCTGTCTGTCTGTCTCTATGTCTGTCTGTCTGTCTCTTTGTCTCTCTGTCTGTCTGTCTCTTTGTCTCTCTGTCTGTCTGTCTCTTTGTCTCTCTGTCTGTCTGTCTCTATGTCTGTCTGTCTCTTTGTCTTTCTGTCTGTCTCTTTGTCTCTCTGTCTGTCTGTCTCTATGTCTGTCTGTCTCTTTGTCTTTCTGTCTGTCTGTTTGTCTCTCTGTCTGTCTCTATGCCTGTCTGTCTGTCTCTTTGTCTCTCTGTCTCTATGTCTGTCTGTCTGTCTCTATGTCTGTCTGTCTCTTTGTCTTTCTGTCTGTCTCTTTGTCTCTATGTCTGTCTGTCTGTCTCTTTGTCTCTCTGTCTGTCTGTCTCTATGGCTGTCTGTCTATGTCTGTCTGTCTCTTTGTCTGTCTGTCTGCCTCTGTGTCTGTCTGTCTGTTTGTCAATCTGTCTGTCTGTCTCTATGTCTATCTCTCTCTGCCTTTTTGTTTATCTCTCTGTGTGCCACTTAGTTTGCCTGTCTGTTGATACTCACATTTCATACAAAACGCTTAATACAATCACAGTGTTCCTGCTACGATAAGCTAAAGAAATATTTTGTCTGTCTGTCAGTGTGTCTGTCTGCTTATCTGTTTGTTTGTCAAGGTTGTATTTGTCAAGTTGTCCTTACTTTTCTTGATTAATAGTGTCATCGCTTTCTGTTGCACTCCTAAATAGCTCTTTCTCTGACTTCCTGTGGGCAATGCTGGGATTGGAGAGTATCGATTCATTCACTGCCGTTTCGGATGTGGAAACGACTGTCGTACGGATCTTACTCACTCTGTGGCAGACTATCTCTGTCCTGGTGCTTCTCACCATGTTGATTGCTCTGATTACTCACGCCTTTGATCAAGTCCAGGTGACCAGTACTGGTCAACATCCATTCATTGCTAACTCGTTTGACTGTGTGTGTGTGTTGTAGGAGCACAGAGTTGACCTTTTTCGACAGTCTGTTCTTGCCAAGTTAAGCATCATGAGAAAGAAACAATGGCCATCACCACTACCCATTAGTCCATTCGTGCTTTTTGTGCAGCTTGTGTCTGCTATTGTAGTTCGGTATTGTTGGCGACCCTTGAGATCAGAGTGTAGGGAGAGTGATGATGATGATGGTGGTGGTGACGATTCGTTGAATTGTGACTCTATTGGAGACATGGTGAAGGGTTATGTGGCTTGGAAGAGGAGGGAGAGAATGGTGAGAAGAGCAAAGGAGGCTGGTGTGGCGAGTTGTTATTATCAGCTAGGTCTGTTGCTTGAGATCAAGCAGTCGCTGGTAGCGAATGCTGGGAATGCCAGCGGTGCCGTGAAGGTTTGTATAAGTTTTACACACTCTTGTTGCGCACACGCATGCACACACACACACACACACACACACACACACACACACAGACACTCATTGACAGACTCACTCACACACATACGTTGAGTCAGACATACACACACACGTTGAGTCAGACATACACACACACGTTGAGTCAGACACACACACACACACACACACACACACACACACACACACACACACACACACACACACACACACACACACACACACACACACATTGATTGACAAACAGAAAGACAGACAGGCAGACACACAGACACAGACACACAGACACAGACACAGACACACACACACACACACACACACACACACACACACACACACACACACACACATTGACAGACACACTCACACACACACACCTGGAACCTGAATGATAACTCACTTTGACAACCAGCTACTGGACATTGCACAGGTTGACCATCAGTTGACATTATTGTAAGATGTGATGACTTCCGACTAGTTGTTGAGTTGCCATGATCAGTTGGACGTTTCATGACAACCCCTTCTTGCGCACACAACCTCTTGATTCCCGGATTGCCTCTAGATCTTCAGAGTCCAGTTCTATTACTGGCATCACTGACTGTCTTCCCTGCGTCTCCCTTATTTCTGTCAATGCACTCTGTTCTGCAAGTAGTAGCATATACTGTCACTCAGATGACCAGCTTGCTGGGCTAGCGCATCGTAACCTCACACCATCCTCAGCTTGCCAAGGCTGAAGTTAGCATGTATTTTCTCCCTTGGTCCGTGAACTACCGGAAATTCAAGGTCCTATGAGGTACACCCTCTTAGAAGGTTCAGTGAGAGGACTTCCACCCCACCCCCCACACACACACCATACACACACACACACACACACACACACACACACACACACACACACACACACACACACACACACACACACGTTAGAAATTTCTCTGTCTACGCAGACTGAACGAGATGGCGGTGGTCAACAGTCTCACACAAGTTCAAGCCAAGCCTCCGTTATCGGTGACAACCACGTCCATTTTCACAGAGACACATCAACTCCAACAACCATCGACGAGGAACAACGCCGAGAGTCCGACTCGGAAGACGAACTTGGAGAAGACGAAGACGCCAACGACGGTCCCACAGACAATTTACATCGTCTTCTCTCGTTTCTCCGCAGAAGACGACAAAGGCGGGTGATGTCCATCTTCGACGGTGTAGATGGATTCGATCCAAAGGCCCTGGAAGGGATGGAAACCACAATAGTGGATGAGGCGTGTGAAGACGCAAATCGAGTGTGAACCGCACAAGTAGTGTAGACTTAGAGAGATGTTGGAAATGCGTAAGTTACCGGGGGTGACAGATGAACTACCGTGGGAGGCAGCTCTTTACCGCGGGAGCAAGTTCTTCCCCGAGGAAGAGTGACAGAGTGCCGTGCATGCGCAGTGTGGCTGGGTTTGTTCAGACGTCATGCAAACAATAAATGGTAACCATTTCTCTAGCACAGAACGCGTGATCATTGAATTTTACACACGTACATATGCATGCAGGTCGGACTTACTACAGTAAAGTTTAGGTACTCGCGATCGCTTACCTTCCATATCCGGGTATATTGGAACCAAAATGTCAGAAACACAGCATACAATGTCTGGTAGAAAAAATTCCCGGATAAAGAACTATAGCGCGCCAATCCCACTCCTGACACCGATTCGAAATTAGTTCATACATAACATATAGAACACCCGCAGTTTGTACTTCAATTCGCAAGCAGAGAATTTCAAAACAGGCGAGCACGCACTGTTTGCTATGACTAGGGCAAACAACAATAGCTGGATGCCATTCTGACGAGAGACGCTTTTGCCAGACGCCGGGCAAAAAGTCAACTGCAGGCCTGAGTGCCTGAGTCAACTGCGTAGAACATGAAATGGCATCAAGGTATCACGACCTTTAACGCGCGCTAAGCCCAAAGACTTGAATGTTTGCAGTGCTAACGCACGAACGCCAATGACTTCTCCGCGATTTGGCACGACACTGCAATGCGATAACCATCGATTCACGTGACAAATGCTACAACAGACAAGATGCGAGACACTAAAGCACTAGCAAACTTCAGTCTTTCAGTCAACTAGGAAGTTCAGCTACACCATCCCTGCCACACTCAAGTCCCAAACCAACTCAAACCCACCAAGGCAAAGAGCACCGGAACACGCCGCTACGACGCTCTCCATACTAAAAAGTCAAAAACAAAAATCACAAAAAAGGCAAAATAAAAAACCGAAAGTAGGCGTGGCTTACGCGAACGCAGGGGTAGTGTGTGACGTCTACGGTTCCGAGTGATGTGCACCAGTGATTGCGAGCGCAGTGTCCGAAATGGAAGATGCACTCGACGTCGTTGGTGCTGCATCGCGTGCACTGGTCTTTGACAGAGGTGACGGAGCCGAAATGGCATGCTCGACATGATGTGATGCAGCAGGTGGACGTGCCGCTACACCGTCCGCTCTTGTATTCCATGTCGAGATCTTCCCTGGAATTGTGTGATCAAGAGGGTTAGAGAAGGTGGCGAGGAGTACATGGAGATGAGGAGTAAACTGACAGACAGACAGACAGACATACAGACAGACTGACAGACAGAGACAGACAGACAGACAGACAGACAGACAGACAGACAGACAGACACATAGGCAGACAGACAGACAGACAGACAAAAGGACAGAGACAAACAGACAGACAAACAAACAGAGAGACTGACAGACAGACGGACAGAGACAGACAGACAGGTAGGCAGACAGACAGGCAGGCAGGTAGGCAGACAGACAGGCAGGCAGGCACATAGGCAGACAGACAGACAAAAGGACAGAGACAAACAGA
The DNA here is from genome assembly GCF_963422355.1 of Corticium candelabrum. Classification (NCBI taxonomy): domain Eukaryota; kingdom Metazoa; phylum Porifera; class Homoscleromorpha; order Homosclerophorida; family Plakinidae; genus Corticium; species Corticium candelabrum. Next base: position 4,914,212 of record NC_085092.1, on the reverse strand, counting down.
CAGACAAACAAACAGACAGACAGACAGACAGAGAGACTGACAGACAGACGGACAGAGACAGACAGACAGACAGACAGACAGACAGGCAGGCAGGCAGGCAGGCAGGCAGACAGACAGACAGACAGACTGACAGACAGACAGACAGACAGAGAGAGGCAGGCAGGCAGGCAGGCAGGCACATAGGCAGACAGATAGAGACTGACAGACAGAGAGACTGACAGACAGACGGACAGAGACAGACA
>NC_085092.1:4883970-4893970 GCF_963422355.1 Corticium candelabrum | reverse complement strand
TATTTTTGTAATTACAGTTAGTGGTAAAACAGGCATTCCATCCCTGAGTAACTTCAATACACATAATGTATTGTGAGATGCATCCCTCCAATACAATAGTCTAGTGTATTGTAAGATGCATCCCTCCAGTGCAATAGTCTAGTGTATTGTGAGATGCATCCCTTCAGTACAATGGTGTAATGTATTGTGAGATGCATCCCTCCAATACAATAGTCTAGTGTATTGAGAGATGCATCCCTCCAATACAATAGTCTACTGTATTGTAAGATGCATCCCTCCAATACAATAGTCGCATTGAGGTAGTTGCATATCTCTAATACAACCATTGGCAGCTTACTTAACACTGAGTGATGCATAAAGCTTATATCATCCAAACAAATGTCTCCTCGATTTCGCCCACCAGAAGTTCCCTCAATAACCAACTGATAAACATCACAATCAACAGCCGGCAACTCTACTTCTTCCGTCTGCCAGAAGCTCCCCTTATCACCACACGCAACCCATAAAGTCTTCGTCTCCCGATCACATCGATTCCACACACCCACAGAAAGACACCCAGTCTCATTGCCATACATGTGATAATGGAACAGGAAATAACGATACGACATCGACGCATTCAGTAATGGACTTCGTAATGTCGACTTCATTCCTTGCTCGACTCCTGAGATCTCAAAATAAAGATAATAACCATCCCTTGTTCCCTTGCTGTAGTCGACATCAGGCCCCGTGAGCTGGGATAACGTCTCACCTTGATTTCTAGTCCACGGCAGAGGATTTGAATAGTCGTTCTCCCAACCACAATAATTGTCTTCAAAACTACAGTCTGCTTTACTAGCAACAAATTCCCTCTTACTCACGAGCTTGCCAAAGAGACCTTGACACTCCGGACTAAACGATACGTCATCAATAGCAATATCACCTTCGTGTCCATCGCCAACTGATGCTTCAATGACCAGCCTGTATTGTCCTCTTTCTAAAGTAAAATGGAGACTACCTCTAATCCACTTGTCTCCCTGATTGCCAGTTACATTAAACAGCAGCACTCGTCGTGGTTTATAGTTGCTGGTAAGAAACAGCAGAAGAGAGCCCACGTGTTTGCCATACATGTGGTAGTAAAATCGAAACACACAGTTTGCTGTTTGATGAGTGGGTTGCATCAAAGGACTAACCAACCGAGCCGTGTCTCCTTGCCTTCTCGGAGAACTCGACTCTATAAAGAGGTATCTTCCTGTGCTATTTCTAACTGTGTGATCAGTCATTGGTCCAGTCCAGCCGCTTGGCGTTCGACCGCTGAATGGCGTCCAATCAAACATGTCTTGTCCGTAAACGTTCATCCAATCACAGAAACCGACCTCGAAGTTACAGTTGGGAAGGTCACTAGCATGACAGACATCGGACGTCTCGTCTGACCAGTCGCCACAATCATTAGAAAAATCGCATCGACGATCAGCAGCAACACAAAATCCGTTGTCACACCGAAACTCGTCGTCAGTACACGACGCTAGCGAGGCATCCAACGCCGGATCACACTGTACAAACGTAACGTTTCTAACCAAGACACTCCCATTCCTACCCTTACCATGGCCGTTCTCAGTCAAATTGTAATAGAGAATGAAGTCTTCGTGAACGCCTCCGGGATGAACACGAACTGTCGCCGTCTTCGTTTCCTCGCCTTGATCGCCATACTCAAACCAAATCCTCATCGTCTGTCCGCTTCGTTTACTCAAATATAAACCCAACAATCCAACGTTGTGGCCGTACATTTTATACTCAAAGGTTACAGAACATAAGTGGCCAGACCGCGTGAACACGGGACTCTGGTGAGTGGACACCTCACCGATCCATTTGTCATGACTGTTGACTGACCACACGGCATCCCAGTCAGTCGGAAATGATTGAACGTCCGTGGACAATGGCTGGAACTTGATATCATCGATAGCGATATCGCCTGCATTGCTACCTCCAACACTACCAACAAATCGAATGCTAAACGTAGCACATCGGGATGCAACGACATTGACATCAGCATGCAACCATTCGTCTCCCTGACTGCCACACGTTTCCCACAAACTGGTAATACTGGGTGAGTGGTAAACGTCGTGACATAGTTTCTCAACAACAAGACATCCGATTGCAATGCCATTCATGTGATACCAAAATTCCAGTCTGGAAGCAAACATGGAACTCTTAATTGGAGCACTTTGTAAGACAGATGTTTGATTGACTGCAAGTCCTGTGACCTCGAAATACATGTAATGGCCTTTAGTAGTCCCTAACGTGTGGTCACGATCAGCACCGGTTGCTACAGAAACTGTTGGTCCATTGTGGATAACCCAAGGTAACGAATTGAAGTAATCATTTGTCCACATACAAACTCCATGCTCAAACGTGCAGTCAGCCGATGACGGCATCACTGGTTCATCCCTCGTTGTTGCCATGGGAACACTACATTGTTGTGAAAACGATAGGTCGTCGATGGCGATGTCTCCTCGGTAACCGTCTCCGATGACGCCTTCAAACACGAGAAAAAATCTTTCGTTCGCTGAGAAGTTAACCTCAGATTTTAGCCACGTGTCTCCATGGTTACCACTTGCGGTAAACAAAACCGTTTCGAAGTCGTCGGTTTTGAGTAGAAGTGACAAATTGCCTATATGGTCTCCATACAAGTGATAGAAAAATCGGAATTTGCAGTTGGCACTTGCAAACATCCTTGGGCTCCATAGTTTTGCGTTGTCACCGAGTTTCCTCGGCTTGCTTGCCTCGAGGTAGAGATAACGGCCGCTGTGGTCATCAGCAAGGGTGTGGTCAGCTATTGGTCCCGTCCAGCCGGAGACAGTACGACCCGTGTACGGCCACCAATCAAAATCATCGTCGACGTCGTTGTTATGCCATCCACACATGCCGGTCTCAAACGAGCATGCCGCAGAGTTACGCAAACACCACGATAGTGACTCGTCCGACTCGTCACCACAATCATCAACGAAGTCACAGAGACGACTCTCATCAATAACGTAACCATTACGGCATATAAATTCGTGATGATTCGGAGTCTTCGGCGTGTAAACCTTCGGGTTACATGCACTAGAGAATGTGACATAATCGATGTCAACCCATCCTTTCTTTCCATCGCTGTGCCCATTGTTTGTCACATTGAAATAGATTTTTAGTGGTTCGGTCGAGCCGCCGGTTATCTCTTGAGAGGCACGAAACCATTTTTCTCCTAAGTCTCCATATTCGTACCACCAGCGTCGACGATGACCACTCTTTGTAACCGAATACAAACCGAGAGTTCCAACGTTTTGTCCACGCATTCGATACCGGAATGTAATGCCACACACAACTGCCGCTCGTTCAAATATCGAACTTTCTAGTAACACTGATTGAGCCCTCGGAAGATCCGCGATTGCCATAGAAGCAAACGATAGTGAATTATGCATAACCATCGACCACATGTTAGAGCCAGACTCCGATCCAACGTCAGTCCACTCACAAAGGTTGCCATCAAACGTACAGCCATGCTGTGACTTAGGCCAAGCGTATGAGACTGAACTTGGAGCAAACTGGACGTCATCAATGGCTATATCACCCTGATGACTACCACCCACCGTCCCAACGAAAATCATTTCGAAGCGTGTGCACTCGTCACTCCATTTCATGGTATCAATAGTCACTAAGATCCACTCGTTTCCTTGGTCCCCACAACGTGTCCACACCGGTTTACCCACACTGTCCATATGGCATGTACGTTGAACCTCTAAGCAGCCGATTTCACTACCATACATGAAGACCCAGAATGTCAACACTCGATTGAAGGGAGTAGACTCGATCACTGGACTTCGTAGAGACGACGTCTGTCCTACGGCCACACCAGATACTTCGAAGTAAACGTAGTGACCATGAGTGGTACCTCTAGTGTGGTCACTTAACGGTCCAGTGAACTCGGAGAGTGTTGCCCGACTGTTTCTTATCCACGGACGTGGATTGTGATACGCGTTCGTCCATCCACAGTAACTCAAATCGAAGTCACAGCTGGCGTCATACACGAGCGTGTTCAAATTGCTGTCGTTCATTCGCTCTCCGCAGTGATCACTAAACGAGACGTCATCGATTGCAATATCACCTTGATATCCATCGCCTACTACGCCTTCGAATACAAGCTGAAATGTTCGATCAACACTCGGTGGTACACGAATGTCTCCACGATGCCACATATCACCATGACCACCCGTCGCTTGGAAAATCAGCTTCAACACGTTGGAGGAATTCGAGTAGAGACTCAGTGATCCGACATTCGAGCCGTACATGTGGTAATAGAAACGGACGATGCAATGAGCATCAACGGGGCCGAACGTGGGACTGACGAGACGCGCACGATCGCCTTGTTGTCGCGGACGACTCGCTTCGATGTAGACATACCGTCCGGATATGTCACGTTTTGTATGGTCGGCAACCGGTCCGGTCCATCCGGAGACCGTACGGCCGCTAAACGGCGTCCAATCAAACTCGTCGTTGGTGTACACGTTCGACCATCCACACAGACTCGTGTCAAAGTCGCATCGATTGTTCAACCGATCGCATTCGGATTGTAACTCGTCCGATGCGTCTCCACAGTCGTCGACGAAATCACAAAGTCGACTGCGATTGATACACAGAGCGTTACCACATTGAAACTGCGTACTCTGACAAGGTTTAAGCTCTACATTAGTCCAACAGAGTTTAGAGAATTTAACATCGTCGATGCCTATTTCGCCTGCATTGCCTCCTCTCCTCCCGTCTGCAGTGGCTCTAAATGTGAGATGAAAAGACGTCGGGATGCCACTGTGCAATGCAATACGAGCAACATGCCACGTACGTCCGACATCTCCATACTCAAACCAGATCCGTTTCGTTGACGACTCGGTGACGAGGTAAAGACCGAGAGTCCCGACGTTCTTTCCTGACAAAAAGTAGGAAAATTTGAGTTCGCAGTACACTCCAGTGGAAGGAAAAGCCAGACTGTGAAGCTCGGTTTTCGAGCCTCGACGAAGTCGGGCTATATTTGTAACCACAAAGTGACCAGACGAGGACCGAGTTGTTACATCTTCTGAAGGTCCGTGAACGTTTTCCTTCCCTGTTTGCCTCTTCCATTTCCCTTCGTCGTGCGAGTTTCTCCAGCCACAAATATCGTTCTCGAACGTACAGCGACCCCACGGATGCCTGAAGTCCGTCCGACGACGTGACGTTTTCGGACGCTCAGAGGGTGACTCAATGCATCCAACTTCATCGCTGGCATCTCGACAGTCATATTTTCCATCGCAGATTTCACTCTTCCATATACATTCGTTTGTAGAGGATCGACAACGCCACTGGTATGGCCAGCAATGTGGTCTGTCTTCGGGTGATGTGGCTGTCAAAATGAGACCATATCAGGTCTTCAGTGATGATGCAGTTGCTACACTACTGACTAGTCATGCACTTGAGTGCATTAAATGTATGAAGGTTGTGTGGCTGGAAGTGCTGTAAACCATCACAGCCAATCCACATGTCTGACATCCCGCAGATCGCTTCTTCCTTTAGTGACACACGTTTGTGTATTAATCTGACAGTTTAGTGTAAAGTTTAGTGTGGAAGGTGTCAGTGCAGTGAACTCTCTTTATCTGCCGTGGTTACTTTTGTTTGGAGTTTTACAAGGTACTTTGTTTCTAAGTTGACAGACAGACAAACAGACGGATGGACAGACAGACATACAGACATTCATACATACATACACACACATGCACACAGACACAGACACACAGACACAGACACACAGACACACAAACACACAGACACACAGACACACAGACACACACACACACACACACACACACACACACACACACACACACACACACACACACACACAAGCAGGCAGGCAGACATACAAACATACATACATAGATACAGACATTCAGACAAACAGACAGACAGTCAGACAGACAAACAGACAGTCAGACAGACAGTCACACAAACAGACAGTCAGACAAACAGACAGTCAGACAGACAGACAGTCAGTCCGACAGACAGACAGACAGATAGACAGATAGTTTGGCCGCACCCTAAAGCAACAGATAAAGCTGAGTCCACTGCATATTAGTGTGTATAACATTCTTCTAGTAGAAGACGTAGACAGTGTCAACACAGAATATCAATGGTCTTTAAACTTCAGTACAAACCTCTCAATTCATAGTCAAGTAAAACCATCTGGTTTCTACTGGCAAAAATGTTTGTCAACAACCACAACAAACAGGCTCATACAAAGCATTTAAAAATAGTCCGGCCTAACGCGCGCTAACAGGGCGTGGGCCAACCTAGCGTGCGCTAAGAAAGCACCGCCCAGTCTAGCGCGCTAAGAGGGCGTGGTCAAAGCATACAAGCAGTCTTCCAGCATACTGGTTGCTATAGCACAACGGCCTCTTGAATGATTACTCCCGTTGGCTATGCAATGACCTTCTCCATGTTCTCAGGGCAGCGTGTAAACATGGAAACTTCTGTACGCTACATCAAGGAGTGACTGGTGCAATATCACATGATATTAGGTACCACGCCCACTTTAGTTCAAAGCGCCCTCGCCAAGAAAAGTCACGCAAGTCTAAATTGCAAGGTTGGCAGCTACGGTTGAACCTCGCTAATACAAACCTCACTAATCTGAATTACCTTTGGCGCCATGCCTTGCATATCCAGATCCTATCAGGCAGCCTGATCCGGATTGCGGTTATCTAGTTTCAGCAAATGCGCGTATCTGCATGAATATCTTAAATCCTGACTGTTACATTATTCATGTAGCAGCCGTGTCCTTAATTAACCACACACATGACATACGTGTAGAGGCATACATAAATGTGCTAGTCGTCTGGGTGTCCAAGGCAAGGTCTGGACCTCCAAGGCCACACGTTTGGCATTTCGGTAATCCAAACAACTTCACTAACCCAAACAGAGCTTGACACGGGGCTCTTCGGATTAGTGAAGTTCTACTGTATGAGAAGATAATAAAGAATAAATAAACCCGACAACTTGGAACGTAACATACGTGTGAAATGGTCATAACAATCAACTATACGTCTAGAGTCTTACCGTTCTCTGGGCACACAGCACAGCATGACCATTGCCTGTAGATTGGAGTCGCACCGTTTGCACACGTCAATGAGGGGCATGCGATGCCACTGCAGTAGTCTGTATAACAAAGAAGATTTCTAGTATGAAGATCTGATGTTGGAAGGAAGTGCACTTGCCTGGTTTGCAGGTACATGTTGGACATCCGTTAGAGTCAGTGTAGTAGCCGTTTGGACAAGGAACGCACTTCATCAGTGGACAGTTTGTGACAACATCTAAAATGCAAACTGGGAGCTAGACACATTGATATAAACAGTGTGTAAGGAAGTAGACAAACAACCAGGCAAACAGTCCGGTAGACAAAGTGAGACAAACCAACCAACCAATAAACAAACAGACAGACAGACAGACAGACAGACAGACCAACAGACAAACATGCAGACAGACACACAGGCAGACAGACACACAGACAGACAGACACACAGGCAGACAGACAGACAGACAGACAGACAGACAGACAGACAGACAGACAGACAGACAGACAGACAGACAAGCAGACAGAAAGACAAATAAACAAACAGACAGACAAACAGACAGAAAGACAAACAAACAAACAAGCAGACAGACAGACTAACAACAGACATGTAGACAGACAGACAGACAGACAGACAGACAGAAAACAGACAAACAGACAGACAAACAAACAGACAAATACACAAACAAACAAACAAACAGACAGACAGACAAACAGACAGACCAGCAGAAAAAACAAGTAAAACCACATTAGAGGCACAACGTCTCAAACACTAAACCACAAGAACTTGCCTTTCTTGCACTTCATGCAGCATTGACCATAAACGCTCACTTTCTCAGCACAATCCAATTCCGGACAAGCCACATTCCAACAGCTACCTACAGCACAAACACACACACAACAAAAATCATACACAAGAAAGCCAATACGTCTACAACGACTGTCACACTGTCGTATACTTACGAGGCTTGCAAATGCATGATTGACATCCGAAGTCATCCAGTTCGTATCCGAATTTGCAAGCATGTGTGCAGTTGACTTGAGCACAAACTAGGAGAGACCACATGTGAGATAGAACTCACACAAATAGACTATACAAAAAACTAAAAATGAAAAATATATTAATTAATTAATTAATTAATTAATATATATTTAATTTTTATGTTATATTTATACAAAATGTAAAAGTCAAAATTAAATATATTAATTAATTAATTTATATTTCATTGTTACATTATATTTATACAAAATGTAAAAAATCAAAAATAAATATATTAATTAATTATTAAATACAAAATAACTGGAAAAAGAAAAACTAAATAATTAATTTATTTAATAATTAATTAATTAATATATTACTTGCTTTTTACAAAATATATACAAAATAACTAAAAAAATCAAAATTAAATATCTTAATTAATTAATTAATTAATTGTAGATAATTTTTTGATTTTTACAGTATACATACAAAATAACTAAAAAATCAAAATTAAATATTTTAATTAATTTAATAATTAATTAATTGTGTATAATTTTTTGATTTTTACAGTATATATATACAAAATAACTGGAAAAAGTAAAATTAAATAATTAATTTATTTAATAATTAATTAATTAACATATTTATTTTTGCAACAAAATAACAAAAAATCAAAATTAAATATATCAATTAAATTAGAAATTAATTAATTACTTAATATATTTATTTTTGATTTCTACAGTTTATATACACAAAATATCTGTAAATAATAAAAATAAAAATATAAATTAATAATTAAATAATTAATTAATTACTACAATTATTTTTAAGTTTTACAGTATGTAAACAAAATTACCGTAAAAAATCAAAAATAAATAATTATTTATTTAACAATTAATTAATTAATTAATATATTTCTTGATTTTTACAGTATATATACAAAAATAACTAAAAAAATCAAAATTAAATATATCAATTAAATTAGAAATTAATTAATTACTTAATATATTTATTTTTGATTTGTACAGTTTATATACACAAAATAACTGTAAATAATAAAAATAAAAATATTAATTAATAATTAAATAATAAATTAATTAAAACAAAATACAATTAAATTTGTTAAATTAAATAAAATAATTAAGTTAAAGCATCCACATTGTCCTTCATAACAGCCACGTGTTGATATTAAAAAGCATGACAGCACAGTCTGTTCAAGTAATCGCTGAATACTCATTCAAACGCATCACCACAAATCTCAAACTTGTTGGTAACCAACCTGGTGGACATCTTGAACAGCACTCGTTGTTGACGTACACTGGTGATTCACACATTGGCGTTGCTGGACACTTTACTGTGGCACAATGGTCTGGTTTGCAGGTGCACATGGAAGCAGTACGCCACCGATGGCCTCCAGGACATGTCCTGTTGCATTTCATCATCATCTTTGACTCTAAAACAATAAAATAATAAACAAATAATAATTTATATAGATATATATATATATAACACATTATTGAGTTATATATTATTCATTATGAAAAAGTTAATATTAATGATACTAATATATATATATATATATATATATATATATATATATATTGTAACAAGGTATCACATTTTGAACCACTACCATGCCAACAGCACCAAAGGTCACAGGAACGCAGTACGTCACAGGCTAAGCAGTGTACTAGATATGGATATGATAGGTCACACAGTAAGACAGGAGGAAAGTGCCCAGCCATTGGGTCACAGTGTGGATACTGCAAGAAACAAAACCACTGGCACACAGTATGCAAGAAAAAGCTTTGCACGTGACGTGCGAGCATTGGCCGTCCGGAATGACGCCAGCAGCGACGACAGCTCCAAAGAAGACAGTACATTTCGACACGGAAAGTGTACTCAGCATTAGTGCA
>NC_085092.1:4876470-4878970 GCF_963422355.1 Corticium candelabrum | reverse complement strand
CCAGCCAGCCAGCCAGCCAGCCAGCCAGCCAGCCAGCCAGCCAGCCAGCCAGCCAGCCAGCCAGCCAGCCAGCCAGCCAGCCAGCCAGCCAGCCAGCCAGCCAGCCAGTTAGCAAGCAAGCCAGCCAGTCAGCAAGCCAGCAAGCCTGCCAGCCTGCCAGCCCACCAGCCAACCATCCATCCAGTCAGCCAGTGAGCAAGCCAGCCAACCAGCCAGCCAACCAGCCAGCCAGTCAGCCAGCAATCCAAGCTAGCCAGCCAGCCAGCCAGCCAGCTCAGCAAATAAAATGATGACTGAAAGACAAGTAAACAATACAAGCCGAAAAACAAACAGACAGAAGACTAATAATCAAGCAAACAAACAGACAGAAGACTAATAATCAAGCAAACAAACAAGACGACAGACTAACACAACCGTATGACTCACATCAAGCAGCACACATCTTCACCACAACCAAAACATTTCCACATTTCAAACTTAATTTCTTTACACATACAGTAAACGACAAATTCCTACCTTTGCACAGATGATTTTCCTTCCACGAACGGTCACCAGAGATCGACCATTCCATGCAGTCAGACGACTGAATGGACATCGGGATTCCACTGTGGGACCAAATGAAAGAGAACGACCACCACTCTGGCACACACAGATATCGTTGGTTGCCCCACCAGGTCTTCATCGGTTCGGACATCCAGGTACACGTCATGCCCGAAATCGGTCCGTAGTTGCTCCACTTCATGCCCCAATCTTTACAACTGCAGATGTAGACAGATTTCCAAGGGCCGGTCGTGTCTTTGACGTCGATGTGAGTGCAGAACGGCATGCCTTGACGGACACATCGATCGGTGCCATCCCATGAGAAGCAGAAATCTTCGATAGATGTCGGCGCCACTGAGCAGAGAGTTGGTGATCAGTAAGAAAAAGGTACAAAATACATAATTGAATGATTGCAAGAGGCGGTGGATTGTGTTGGTTCTGTTTGGTAGGTAGTTGTGTTACTTGGATGTCTGTTATGCTCTCTGTCAGTATGAATGAACGTTTGTGCACAATGACACGGAGATGAAACGAGACAAACACAAGCAAGCAGGCAGACAGGCAGACAGACAGACAGGCAGGCAAACAGACAGACAGACAGACAGACAAATAGACAGAGAGGCAAACAGACAAACAGACAGACAGACAGACAAACAGACACATAGACAACAAACAGACAGACAGACAAGCAGACAGACAAGCAGACAGACAGACAAACAAATCAGACGAATAGAAAGACACACGCATGCACACACACACACACACACACACACACACACACACACACACACACACACACACACACACACACACACAGTCTTGACAAATGCACCAAAATCTAAAATAAAAAACTTAAAATAATAAAAAAATTAAAATAATAAAATCTAAAAATTGAAATAATAAAAAATTAAAATAATAATAAAATCTAAAAAATTGAAATAATAAAAAATTAAATAATAATAACTTAAAATAATAAAAATCAATATTAATCAATAAAATACATCAATTCAAAAAGAAAAGGCACAAACACAATACACAAGCAGTACACACCTTTGCAGTGATCGGTGCGCTTGCATGTTGTCGTCTTGCTGCATCCCTCATGCACAGGAAGGCTCACAACCTCGCAGATCTCGTCATCCGCACACTTGCCGTTCCACTCGCACGTCTCCTCGCACCACGCCCTCGTGTTGTACTCGTCGCTGACGCAGCGCGTGAACTCCGGGCACGTCTTCTTCACACAAGGATCTGCACAAAACGAGTGGGCGGGGCCAACAAGTGGGCGGAGCCGCACGCCCCCGCCACACCCCCGGAACAGTCACACCATTGTTCTCGCACGCAACCGTGATGTCATCTTATCTCACCTTCACATTCGGCGCAGCATTTGCCTTCGCGTCGCACCGCAGCTCCGAAGCTGCAGGTGAGCTTGGGACAGCGCACGCCTGCGCAGGGGTCTGCAACAGAAGAGTCACCTCGCGCGTTAGGAAACCTTAAAGTTTGGCGACGAATCTCGACGCGCCGACAGCAATTTATACCTCGCATGCAACGCGCAGACATTTTGGCACAAAATGTAATACTTTGCATGCAAAGTTATCAATTTCTTTCTAGAAATTTTGGACGGTTTGTGTGCACGCGCACACACATGCAGACACATTGCGTATATACAGACCTGAGTAGTCGACTAGGACGCCGGAGCATTGCATGACCGCGAGGGCCAATGCAATGAGAGAGATCTTCGTGGTCATCTTCGTCGCAGCAACGAGCGGCAGCGAATGAACTCGGCGGGGAACACTGACCCGTAAGATTGTCGCGTCGACCAATCAGAGAGTAGTAGTCGCGTGCGCATCACTACATGCTCACCAATCAAACGATTTTTAGAGAGAATATTATCAGGTGCTAATCAGTTCATCACATTTATTTATTGGCACACTAAACCTCTGTCTCCTTGAGGCGGTTCTCATCAGTG
>NC_085092.1:4858970-4866470 GCF_963422355.1 Corticium candelabrum | reverse complement strand
AAGCAGACAAACAGAGAAAGACAAACAAATAAACACACAAATAAACAGACAAGGTAATAAAGTATGGACAAACAAAGAGACAGACAAATAAAGTATGGACAAACAAAAAGACAGACAAACAAAGAGACAGACAAACAAAGAGACAGACAAACAAACCACCAGACAGACAAAGTAATAAAGTATGTACTAACAGAAAGACAGACAAACAAACAAATAAACAGACAGACAAATAAACAAACAAGGTAATAAAGTATGGACAAACAAAGAGACAGACAAACAAAGAGACAGACAAACAAACCAACAGACAGACAAAGTAATAAAGTATGGACAAACAGAAAGACAGACAAACAAACAAATAAACAGACAGACAAATAACGTATGGACAAACAAAGAGACAGACACATAAAGTATGACAAACAAAGAGACAGACAAACAAAGAGACAGACAAACGAAGAGAGACAAACAAACCAACAGACAGACAAAGTCATAAAGTATGGACAAACAGACAGACAGACAAACAAACAAATAAACAGACAGATAAATAAACAGACAAAGAAACAGACAAGATACTATAGTATGGACAGAAAGACAGACAGACAAACAGACAGACAAACAGACAGACAAATAAACAGACAAGGTAATAAAGTATGGACAAACAGACAGACAGACAAACAAATAAACAGACAGATAAATAAACAGACAAAGAAACAGACAAGACACTATAGTATGGACAGAAAGACAGACAGACAAACAGACAGACAAATAAACAGACAAATAAACAGACAAATAAACAGACAAGGTAATAAAGTATGGACAAACAGAGACAGACAGACAAACAGACAGATAAATAGACAGACAGATAAACAGACAGAGACATACAGACAAACAGACAAACAGACAAATGAACAAGCAAGGAGACACACAGACACACAGACAGACAAACAGAGGGATGGACGGATGGACAGACAGACAGACAGACAGATATACACACGGACAGATAAACAGACAGATAAGTAAACAAACAAAGAAACAGACAAGATAATATAGTATGGACAGAGAACAAACAGACAGACAAAGACAAACAAATAGACAAATAAATAGACAAACAAATAAACAGACAAATAAATAAACAGACAAAGGAATAAAGTATGGACAAACAGAGACAGACAAAAAACTGACAGACAAATAGACAGACAGTTAGACGGACAGAGACATACAGACAAACAGACAAACGAACAGGCAAGGAGACAGACAGACAGACAGAGAGACAGACGGATGGACAGACAGAAAGACAGACAGACAGACAGACAGATAAACAAACAAACAAACAGGCAAGGAGACAGAGAGACAGACAGAGACAGACGAATGGACAGACAGAAAGAGACAGACAGACAGACAGACAGACAGATAAACAGACAGACTGACAGTACAGACAGACAGACAGAGACAGACGGATGGACAGACGGAAAGACAGACAGACAGACAGATAAACAAACAAACAAACATGCAAGGAGACAGACAGACAGACAGATGGATGGACAGACAGAAAGACAGACAGACAATTGAAATCGTCAGCAGTGCAGCACACACAGATGGAGCTGCAGCACTAAAGAGAGAAGAGAAGAAGCTGACCAAATATTACAAACAACTCCTTCCTGGGGGAGAATCGTTCACCATTGTCCCTTTAGTCCTGGAGCATTTTGGAAGATGGGGCAAGGAATCAGAATGTTATCTACAACAATTGTCCCTCAGATCTACAGACGACTTGGGAAGACTGAACAGGGCGGAGTTTTTGCTGCAGTGGAGACAACGCATTTCAGTTCAGTTGCAAAAATGCAATGCGAAAGTTATCTACCGCAAGGTAGAGGGGGTGCTGAGAAGTGGCAAATAAGAAGTGTTATCTGTGATAATAGAGAAGAAACGTGGACCAATACGGTCCATATATCATATATGTTTTTTCAAGTGTAGTTTATGCAGAGAACAAAACTTTCAAATATTTTACTTTAGACGTGGCTGTACTAGCTCCTCTAGCCTGTAATAGTTTCGATGTTTGAAATTATACTACCATTGACAGACAGACAGACAGACAGACAACAAACAACACTCTTTCTTCATGTGAGGCCACATGCTAACACATCAACACCAAACGTGTTTGCAACACATCAAAAGCTGATGCACATCCAGACAATATTCCACATACACAATCTACCCACAAACACACAACAACAACACACTAACCTTTCAGGGGCAGAGAAATCAACCAGCATTTCGTCAGGCAACAGATACGACGCCTTTCTCTGTCTCTCACTAATAACCTACAGAACATCCAGTCACAACCGTATGAAGGTCTACCACCTGTTGATGACTTTACCTCTTCTGTGAGATCCAGCAGCTCTCGACTGCCGGTCCACTTGGCAAGGAAATGTAGGAACGACGCCGTGAGAGCGTGAATGCAGCAACGAGATAATGCGGAGAGATTGTTGACATTTGAGAGAGCATGATCCTAAAGTTGGATTGTTGTGTTTATTGGGCAATTCGTAGTGTATGTGGTAGTGGACAATAGGGGTGTGTTTTCATGTGATGTGAAGGTATGGAGACAATGAATAAGATGAAAGTATGTTTAGTTAGAAAACAAAGACAGCCAGAGCAATGTACGTACATACATACATACACACACAGACAGACAGACAGACAGAAAGACAGAAAGACAAACACAAGCAAACAACATAAACAGAAAACACAGACAAACAGACAGGCAGACAGACAGACAGACAGACAGACAGACAGACAGACAAACAAACAAACAGAAAAACACAAGCAAACAACATAAACAAAGAACACAGACAAACAGACAGACAGACAGACAGACAGACAGACGCATAGACAAACACAACCAAACAAACATAAACACAAAAATACAGACAAACAGACACACAAACAGACAGACAGACAGAAAGACAGACAAACAGACACATAGACAAACAGACAAGCACAAGCAAACAAACCATAGAACACAGACAAACAGACAGACAGACAGACAGAAAGACAGAGAAACAGACACATTAAAACAGACAAGCACAAGCAAACAAACCCTAGAACACAGACAAACAGACAGACAAACAGACAGACAAATACACCACAGACAGGCAAACAAACAAATAGACAATAAAACAAGCAGGCACAGATACACAAACACACACGTCGCTTGTGTTAATTAATAACAAATACAAATCACTTAATCTACATTTTGGTATCAGCTTGATGCGTTTCACACACCTGCAGCCCAAGAACAATCCTCACACTGTCTACTATAACAAGCTCAGGGCCGAGACTGAGACTGAGAAGAGCAAGAGTGTGACTTAATGCTGCATAGTGATCTGGTCCATTGGTCATCAGTTGTCCATATTCGTATAACGTCCAGAACATGTGGTTACCGTTCTGAAAAGAGAAAGAGGTAACAACTGGTAGTGGAATGTCATGCAGTTCAGGAGTATTCAGGATTTGTAGCTGGAGCAGGTGAATAGATACATGAAAATAAGCAAACAAACAAATAAGCAGCAAAACAGAAAAAACAGAGAGACAAACAGACAAAGAAATGTGCAGACAAACAGCTGGACAAATCGATAGACAGACAAACAAACAAGAAAAAAACAAAAAGACAAACAGACAAGAAAAAGAACAACTGGACAAATAGATAGACAAACAGACAAACAAACAGACAAACAAACAAAGAGACAAAAAACAGACAAACACAGTCAAACAAACAAACAAACAGACAGACAAACAGACACACAAACAAACAGACAAACAGACAGACAAACAGACAAACAAACAGACAGACAAACACACTCAAACACACAAACAAACAGGCAAACAAACAAACAAACAAACAGACATACAAACAAACACAGAAAATACAAATAAAAAGTCAGACAAAGAGACAAACAGACGGACAAACAGACAGACAAAGAGACAGACAAACCGACAGACACATAAACACAAACAGACATACAAACAAACACAGAAAATACACATAAAAAGTCAGACAAAGAGACAGACAGACACACAAACAAGACATACACAGATACATACATATGTACACATGCATAGTATGTACATACATACATAATACATGCATGCATGCCGCATGCATACAAACACATACGGTAGACATACACACATACATACATACATACATACATACATACCTTACCACACATTTTATTAACCCATGCACACACACCTAAATCTGCACAAAAAATGCCTCAACTCTCTGACATTTACCTTCTTCATAAAGATACTGTCTTGCTTCGATGCTTGACCAGCAGCCAAGCCCAATTCTTGAATGCTGTTCCACGAGCTACAACAAACACGTTCAACTTCACACAACACATACTCGCGATCACAGCGAATTACTAGAAATTCATTCGTTACACACACCAAACAACACATGACACTTTTGTTTAATCAGTTAGTAGTTGATTGAAAACTCTTTTAGACAGTTGAGTTGTCATTTGGTCAGCAGGTCTGTCTGTTAGTTGGTTAGTCAATTAATTAATTGGCTATCTAGTTGGTTGATAGATATCAATAAGCAATTGCCAGAAATGAGTGTCTGCTAAGGAGACTTTAAACTACAGCCGCACTTAAACACTAAGAACAGTACAGAAGGACAACGTCAATCTACGTGAGTCTTTCTGTAAGAGAAAGAGGTAAGAACTGGTACTGTAGTAAAATGTTATGCAGTTCAATGTATTCAGGATTTGTAGCTGGAGCAGATGGATATATACATGAACATAAACAAACAAAGAAACAAAAAACAGAGGAACAAACAGACAGAGAAACATGCAGACAAACATCTGGACAAATTAATGTAGACAGACAAACAGATAAACAAACAGACAAACAGTCAAACAAACAGATAGACAAACAGACAGACAGACAGACAGATAGACAAACAAACAGACAACCAGACAGACAAACAAACAAACCAACCAACAGACAGACAAACAAACAATCAAACAGACAGACAGACAAACAAACAGACAAACAAACAGACAAACAATACAGACAAACAAAACAGACAAAAACAAACAGACAAACAAACACACAAAGAAATGGACAAATAAACAGACAGGCAAACAAACAGACACACAAACAAACAAAGATACAGCAAACAAACAGACAAAAACAAACAGACAAACAAACACACAAAGAAATGGACAAATAAACAGACAGGCAAACAAACAGACAGACAAACAAACAAACAAACAAACAAAGAAACAGCAAACAAACAGACAAACAAACAGACACACAAATAAACGTCAATCTATGTAATACTAAACTTAAAGTCTGAGACTAACAATTGACAAAGTGATCAACTGATCAACTGACCAACCAACCAACCAACCAACCAACCAGGACCTCAAGTTTTCAAAATATGATCAGGAACGTCTAGCAAGTGGTGACTCACCAGCATTCACACCTCTAGTTTTCGAGCACTTTGGCTGCTGGGGTGAGAAAGCTGTCGATTACTTAAGGGTACTTTCGAGAAAATCTAGGGATGCTGTTGGAAAATCCAACATGGCTGACTTCATAAATTTTTGGCGTAAGCGCATCTCTGTTCAGATTCAAAAGTGCAATTCAAGGGTCCTATTAAGGAAGATTGACAGGCTTACCAACTCAAGGAGACCATACAATCACGGTCAAGACTGGGATGCCCAGTCTATTTGGGCTTCATAATTTTGACAGTTAGTAAATTATTATACGTATGGATTACGTTTGGTGACTGTAGCTGTCTACATTCTAGTTTAGCATATCAGTGATTTCTGTATATTTGGCTGTTTAGTTATATCTGAAATATATCCATCCAACCAACCAACCAACCAACCAACCAACCAACCAACCACAGCCTTGTCGCAAGCTGGTCCGACTGCCTTCTCGATCTTGGTATACATCACCGAAAGGAGCCTCGCAACAGATACAGCAACAGCGATGATAGGCCTGATATCGTCGTATTTGACAGCGAAAATGGCTCATCTCTAGATCTAGATGTTTCATTCGCCCACCCCTGGAGCAAAGACTATCTGAAACGAACAGCTCGAATCTGCGGATTTGCTGCCAAAAAACGTGAGGACCTCAAGTTTTCAAAATATGATCAGGAACGTCTAGCAAGTGGTGACTCACCAGCATTCACACCTCTAGTTTTCGAGCACTTTGGCTGCTGGGGTGAGAAAGCTGTCGATTACTTAAGGGTACTTTCGAGAAAATCTAGGGATGCTGTTGGAAAATCCAACATGGCTGACTTCATAAATTTTTGGCGTAAGCGCATCTCTGTTCAGATTCAAAAGTGCAATTCAAGGGTCCTATTAAGGAAGATTGACAGGCTTACCAACTCAAGGAGACCATACAATCACGGTCAAGACTGGGATGCCCAGTCTATTTGGGCTTCATAATTTTGACAGTTAGTAAATTATTATACGTATGGATTACGTTTGGTGACTGTAGCTGTCTACATTCTAGTTTAGCATATCAGTGATTTCTGTATATTTGGCTGTTTAGTTATATCTGAAATATATCCATATGGGCTTCATAATTTTGACAGTTAGTAAATTATTATACGTATGGATTACGTTTGGTGACTGTAGCTGTCTACATTCTAGTTTAGCATATCAGTGATTTCTGTATATTTGGCTGTTTAGTTATATCTGAAATATATCCATCCAACCAACCAACCAACCAACCAACCGACCAACTGACTCTATCATTTATTACACAACACTAATTTCTACACACAGAAACACTAAAAACTACATTCAGTTGGTTGCATGATCAAGTCATTCATTCATTCAGTTGATTGGTTGTTCAATTAGTCAACCATCCATTCAGTCCATATGTTTTATAACAATTTTAAATTTTTTAATTCTTTAATTTTTTATAATTTTTATTTATTTTTTATTTTTTTAAATTTTTATAGCCAAAAACATAAACGCAACAAAATTACGTTTTAACTGAAATTTTTTCCAAATTCCCATAATGATCCAACAGGCGTTGTATGATACAGTGAACTTCAAGTCGTAGATCTGGATCTTCATCTACCAGTAGTCGTAGTAATGGGTCGAATAATGACACTGGAAATGTGCTGGAGAGACTGTGAGGACGATACGAGGACACGACTTGACGAAAGCATTCAATCAACATGAGACGATGCATGTGCTCTGCTTGTACACTAGAATGGAAAGACAAACGTGTAGTGTGTGTGTGTGTGTGTGTGTGTGTGTGTGTGTGTGTGTGTGTGTGTGTGTGTGTGTGTGTGTGTGTGTGTGTGTACCTGCGTGTGTGCATGTGTGTGTGAGTGTGTGTGTGTGTGTGTGTGTGTGTGTGTGAGTGTGTGTGTGTGTGTGTGTGTGTGTGTGTGTGTGTGTGTGTGTGTGTGTGTGTGTGTGTGTGTGTGTGTGAATGTCAGTGTTGCACACATAATCAAATTAGCTATCAACCATTGTT
>NC_085092.1:4848970-4853970 GCF_963422355.1 Corticium candelabrum | reverse complement strand
ATAGACAAACAGACAGACAAACAAACTAACAAAAAGACAGTCAAACAGACCAACCAACAAACAGACAAACAGACAGACAAAACTGACAAACAAACAGACGCTCATAGAGACAGACAACAAAGAGACAACCAGACAGATAAACAAACATACAAACAGACAAACAAACGGACAAACAACCAAACAGACATACAAACTAACATACAACCAGACAGACACACAGATAAACAAACAAACAAGCAAACAGCCAGACAGCCAGACAAACAACCAGACAGACAAATAAACAAACAAACATACAACCAGACAGACAAACAGACTACAACCTGACAACAAACACACAACCAATCAGACCAAACCATCACTCCACATACTTGAGTATCGGACTCAACGTGTCCTTCAAATTTCCAAAATTCGCCCTTCCCAACAAATCTCTCAAACACGTCTCCGCCAGACCAGATGGCTGTGAGTCGTCCAACACTTCCGATTGCAACTTCTCAACACTCGACGTGTCCCTGGCAAGACAAATGACACACAATGAAAAATACTCAAGCAACATGATGGCATCCTCACCGCTGGGACAAGTCGACTCCATCGAACATGTTGAATACTAAGGCTGGTGCAATCTTATCCATGTGAATTGGCTGCCAGATATTTACCTGACAGATAGAAGTTGGATTGGCAGGTACTTGATTTGGTACAGATCAGCATGGTATTATAGATTGAGTAGAGATACAAAATGTGTTTGTGAGCAAATGTATACAGACAAACAGAGACAATAAACAAAAGTACACTACCAGACAGAGAGATAGACAGACAACAGGCAGATAGACAAACAAACCGACAAACAACAAACAAAAATACAGACAGACAGACAGACAGACAAGAAGACAGACAGACAGGAAGACAGACAGACAGACAAATGAGCAGACAGACAGACAGACAGACAGACAGACAGACAAAAAACAAACAAACAGAAAAACGGACAGACAACAGACAGGCAGCCAGGCAGCCAGCCGGTCAGACATACATGCATACATACAATGATACATAAAGCCAGACAAACAAACAAACAAACAGACACTTTTTTAACGTTAGACATGTCTCTTACATCAGTTAAACAAATGGGGACACACACACACACACACACACACACACACACACACACACACACACACACACACACACACACACACACACACACACACACACACACACAGAAATATGCAAGCAAGAAAAACTACCAACCAACCTGCAAGTCATCGCTCACAGTCTTCTTTACTACTCCATGCAATCCTCTCAGTCCTGCCATCCTCAGTCTAGAGTAATACACGTCACTCATTCAACCAACAATCTGACCAATTATCTCCTTTGAGCAGCTATCAGTTAGACTTTGGACATATATAGAAAATACTATAACTTAATAAATTAATGTGTGCGTGCGTGCGTGTGCGGTGGTGTGTGTGCATGTGTGTGTGTGTGTGTGTGTGTGTGTGTGTGTGTGTGTGTGTGTGTGTGTGTGTGTGTGTGTGTGTGTGTGTGTGTGTGTGTGTGTGTGTGTGTGTGTGTGTGTGTGTGTGTGTGTGTGTGTGTGTGTTGTGGTGTGTGCATGTGTGTGTGTGTGTGTGTGTGTGTGTGTGTGTGTGTGTGTGTGTGTGTGTGTGTGTGTGTGTGTGTGTGTGTGTGTGTGTGTGTGTGTGTGGTGTGTGCATGTGTGTGTGTGTGTGTGTGTGCATGCATAAAAATTTAAAAATTAAAAAATTATCTCACTTTGTTCTCATTTCTACGTTGCTGTTGTTATTGTAGCACATCTCACTAAATCTCGACACAAAGAAGTCGTAACGTCGATGATATGACGGAGTCGTCTCCTCAATGTCTGAGAACTGGACAAACTAAAGAAAAAGGTTACGTAAGCAACAAAGTCTACAAACTATATCACACATTAACCCATCATACATACACACTATCATGTCATTATTGTGTGTAATATAAAAGAGTATGATACACTGTTTATATTTTATTTTATATATATATTTTTGCTTACTACAATTTTGAGTATATCTTTTCTAGCTAAGTACCCGTTGCAAATTAATTAACACAAATGCCTACGTATACCTACTAGTAGACTTCAGGAATCATAAAATTCGGTTATTTGGTGGATACAACACAAACTCTCAAATGTGGATGAATGCGAGTACATCCCTGCCGTTCCCTGCGTATGTCACTCTAGATCTGAAGCAGTAGCTATGCGTAGAGCTGAGCATTTGTGACGCCAAAACAAATGTATGACGTCACAATAGGTGATGCAACAATGAGTAGCCATAGGATGACATCAAAAACTACACAGACGAATGCCAGCAACGCATAAGTATAGAACACAGTCTACCGAAAACGTCACCAGTTGCTATTCCAAAGTGAGAAAAGGCCGCATGCTAAAAGATAAGCGAAGAAGTGCAGCAGTTTGCGAGAACATAGGGAACAAACTTTTTGTGACGTCAAGATTTAAGAAAACGCCAGCGCAAAGCAAAGTACAGGGCACAGGCTACTGCAAAGAGCACCAGTTGCTTTTCGAAAGTAGAGAAGGTCATGTGCTAAGGAGGATCAGAATGGAACAGCAGTTTGCGAGCATATACAAAACAAAAATTCAAATTGGCTGCACCCATAGACCACTTACATTTATACATACATACATACATACATACACACACACATAATTTTTTTATATTTAAAATTTTTTTATTTTTATACACATACACGTGTGTGAAACATCAACATATATACTAAGTGAGCAAGTCCCAATGTCAAATATATATTTACGTATTTGTGTTTTATTTAGTTTATTCTACACTGTACATGTGTTTCATTCTAATATATTTCAGTTATCTATAACGTATTTATTCATTTGTTTTCGTTTGTTTATTCACCACACAAACTAAAGACAGACACTTAGACAAATACAACAAACAAACAGATATACGTATAACAAACAGACATACAAACAGACGTACAAACAGACATAGAAATAGACATAGAAATAGACATAGAAATAGACATAGAAATAGACATACAAATAGACATACAAACAGACATACAAATAGACATACAAACAGACATACAAATAGACATACAAACAGACATACAAACAGACATACAAACAGACATACATACAGACATACAAATAGACATAGAAATAGACATAGAAATAGACATACAAACAGACATACAAACAGACATACAAATAGACATACAAACAGACATACAAATAGACATACAAATAGACATACAAATAGACATACAAACAGACATACATACATACATACAAATAGACATACAAATAGACATACAAATAGACATACAAACAGACATACAAATAGACATACAAACAGACATACAAACAGACATACAAATAGATATACAAATAGACATACAAATAGACATACAAACAAACATACAAACAAACAAACAAACAATAAACATACAAAAAACCCAGAAAACAAACAGACAGATAGACGAACCAACAGATAAACAAACAGACATACAAATAGACAGACAAATAGACAGAAGACAGACAAACAGACAGACAGACAGACAGAGAAACAGAGAGACAAACACATAGACAAACAAGTAGACACAGACAAACAAAAAGAAAAACAAACAAACAGATAAACATAGACAAACAAACAAACAAACAAATAGACAGACAAACAAACAAACAAATAGACAGACAAACAAACAGACATACATAGACAATTTAAACAAACAGACAAACAAACAAACAGACAGACAAACAAACAGACATACATAGACAATTTAAACAAACAGACAAACAAACAGACATACAAACAAACAAACAAACAGACAGACAAACATACAGACAAACAAACAACTAAGTCACAAAGTAGCCACATATCTTAGAGTCAACCATCACAACTACATACTAATTAATTAATCTACTCATAATTAACTTAAACTTTCGTACAGACTGTACTGCTCTCATTTGTAGATCTGAATTATCAGCCTCCAACAGCAGCAGAACAATACGCAAAAAACTCTCAACGTAAAGATTAAGAGTCGTATCTCGACACGTGATCAGCAGCTCATCGAGAGCCTCCAAAGCTATATACACATACCTACAACAAAAAACATGAATTAGTCTCAATTTATTAGATTGTCCTATTGTACATATTTGATCAATAGATTCAATGT
Organism: Corticium candelabrum; assembly: GCF_963422355.1. NCBI lineage: Eukaryota > Metazoa > Porifera > Homoscleromorpha > Homosclerophorida > Plakinidae > Corticium > Corticium candelabrum. The sequence continues at coordinate 4,849,770 of NC_085092.1, read as the reverse complement.
TACAGACATGTATGCAACCAGATCTCCATACAGTAGTTGGTGTCATTGCACTACTCATCCAACATAATCCTCATCTCTCTCACTCATATCTCTGTCTAAACAAATCCTTTCTGACTCACTGTGCAAGGTACATTTCAAACTGTCTGTCTGTCTGTCTGTCTGTCTGTCTGTCTGTCTGTCTGTCTATGAGTTTGTCTGTGTGTCAGTTTGTCTGTCTGGCTATCAGTCTATCTGTCAGTCTGCCTGTCTGTCTGTCCATTATCTATCACTCAGTCTATCTGTCAGTCTGTCTGTCTATCAGTCTGTCCAACTGTCCGTCTATCAGTCTGTTTGTCTGTCCATCAGTCAGTCTGTCTGTCAGTCAGTTTGCCTGTCTATCTGTCTGTCCATCAGTCTGTCTGTCTGTCTATCAGTCTGTCAGTTTGTCTGTCTGTCCATCTGTCTATCAGTCTGTCTGTGTGTCAGTTTGTCTGTCTGTCTATCAGTCTATCTGTCTGTCTGTCTATCAGTCTATCTGTCAGTCTGTCTGTTTGTCTGTCCATCTATCTATCACTCAGTCTATCTGTCTATCAGTCAGTCAGTCAGTCTGTCTGTCAGTCAGTTTGTCTGTCTGTCTGTCTGTCTATCAATCTGTCTGTCTTTCTATCAGCCTGTCTGTCCATCTGTTTACTTATCAGTCTGTCTGTCTATCTTTCTATCAGCCTGTCTGTCCATCAGTCAGTCTGTCTGTTTGTCTATCTGTCTATCTGTCAGTCTTAGTCTACCCGTTTGTTGTGTGTGTGTATGTGTGTGTGTGTGTG
>NC_085092.1:4838970-4841470 GCF_963422355.1 Corticium candelabrum | reverse complement strand
AATGAAATACACTTGTAATCTAATTGAAGAGGTCAACGGCATATAATAATAAATATATGTAATAAAGTACAAATATTTTATAGTAATATATAAAAATTAGTAATAATATATGAACACATAACTATTATATTAATTATTATTGTTAAATATTTATTTTTAATTAAATACATTTATTATTGTAAATATTTATTATTAATTAAATACATTTATTATTGTTAAATATTTATTATTAATTAAATACATTTATTGTTGTTAAATATATATACAAATAACTTATTATTATAACTAGAATTAAGAATATTTTTTTAAAATAGAGAGAAATGTAGGGATTGACAAAAAACAATAGAAACAAGTTTTACATAGTAGCAATGACGTCATACACTTTTATCAACCCTCTCACCCTACATTGTTTATGTGGGTAGGTAAAACTGTATGACGTCATTGCTACTATGTAACACTTGTTTCTATTGTAAATAATTAAATTTATTATATTTATTGAGTATATTAATTAATTAATAATTTATTATTTATTGAGTATATTTATTAATTAATAATTTATTATTTATTGAGTATATTTATTTATTAATAATTTATTATTTATTTAATATATTTATTTATTAATAATTTATTATTTATTGAGTATATTTATTTATTACTAATTTATTATTTATTTAATATATTTATTAATAATTTATTATTTATTTAATATATTTATTTATTACTAATTTATTATTTATTTAATATATTTATTTATTAATAATTTATTATTTATTTAATATATTTATTTATTAATAATTTATTATTTATTTAATATATTTATTAATTAATAATTTATTATTTACTAGCTCACTGGCCCGTTCTCCGCACGGGCAGGTTAGAGTATTCTCGTTCATAAATATGGATCTGGGCTGAAAATTGAAAGTCACACGCAGTTTCTTGTAGGCTCACACTTAGGATACAGTATAGCTTATCTAATTGCCACACAGGCATGATTTAACACACTGTATGCACTCCGTTTTTGACGTTTCAGTGTAGTGCTCGGTGTAGGTATGGTGTAGGTTGGATTCGGTTAAGTGCAGTGACACGTCTCTTCAGTGATCCGGTATATAGCCGGCTATCAAACTTAACCTTACAGTATATACAAACACAGCACCGGATCCAGGAATTTTTAAAAGAGGGGATTCACCGTTAGCAGTTATTTATAGCATTACTAATTTTCTCTTTTCTAATAAAATTACATAAATTATTGAAATACGCCTATTGGAAAAGAGGGATTTCAACCCCCTGAACCCCCTCTGGATCCAGCCCTGAAACACCATCAATTTAGTGCTGTAGTATAGCTAAGTAAAATCATCTACAGATTGCTCAGATAACGTAGTCTGATGGTACTGGTAGATTGCATTGTGACGTAACAATGGCATATGAACAAACAATGAATATTGAAATTAAAGTGATCATTGCACTCTTAGTTATGAGAAAACAAAACTACCCAATGAGATTGATTTCACGTAATAGAACTTCCTTAAAATTGAGTCTATCAGGGGCATTCAGTCTCTTTGAAAAGCAAACAGCATAGTCATTCTACGTTGCACCCGAAAAGGGGACCCGAATAAAAAAGCTGGAAGACGCCTCCACCCTGCCCATGTTCTTACCCATGTCGAATTACGCCTGTACCCCAAATTTTAGCCTCGTGGGTGATCCGGTCTAGCCGGCTATCGAACTTAGACATACACACACACACACACACACACACACACACACACACACACACACACACACACACACACACACACACACACACACACACACACACACACACACACACACACACACACACACATACAAACACCGTCAATTTTATATAGTAGTATAGATTGAGTATATTTATTAATTAATAATTTATTATTTATTTAGCATATTTATCAATTAATAATTTAGTATTATTTAATATATTTATTTATTTATAATTTATTATTTACTTAATATATTTATTAATCAATATTTGCATATTGAGTTTTCTGTTTGATTTATGGTTGGCAGTTATAAAAGTGTTCTGGTTATTTAGGATGATGATGGGATTCAAAGATGAGAATTTGGCCGAGAGAGCTGTTCTGGAGTGGAAGTATTCGGCTGGCCGAACTATTAATGGGACACCTGAGTTTGCTGTCAATGGAATGGTTGTAGTAGATGCTAGTGAGTCTAGAGTTTTGTCGATGTTGTACAGTGTGTGTGTGTGTGTGTGTGTGTGTGTGTGTGTGTGTGTGTGTGTGTGTGTGTGTGTGTGTGTGTGTGTGTGTGTGTGTGTGTGTGTGTGTGTGTGTGTAACATTGTTGTCTGGGGGCCATTCTGTTTGCTTGTCTAGCTGTCTGTCTCTGTATGTTTTGTCTTGTCAATCTGTCCTTCTATCTGTCTTGTCTGTCTGACTATTTGTCTGTTTGTTTGTTCATCTAGCAGTCTGTCTGTCTGTTTGTTCATCTAGCTGTCTTGCCTGTCTGTCTGC
>NC_085092.1:4808970-4826470 GCF_963422355.1 Corticium candelabrum | reverse complement strand
CAACAATGAGTTAAACTTAATTTTGAAATGTCAGTGTATCATAACATAACGACTAATAACCCAATTTCTATTACACACAGTGCACAGTCACTCACTTTAAACTCAAAGTATAATTTCTTTCGTTTCCATGCAAGAGAGACAGCGTTGGCAACAAACGACATCGTCAATGTCGATATCATGAGAATAATTCCACCCACACGAGAGCTGAGATAACTACAACATGAAAGACAAACTGATCAAACCGACGACGGACGATCTGTCTATCTGTTTGCTTGTTTTGTGTTTTTTGTCTCTGTTTATGTTTTTGTTTGTCTGTCTGTGTGTCTGTCTGTTTGTCTGTCTGTTTGTTTGTCAGTCTGTCTGTCTGTTTGTCAGTCAGTCTGTCTGTCTGCCACTGTGTCTATCACTCTGCTTGTCAACGTTATTTCTGTCTGTCTGTCTGTTTGTTTGTTTTGTGTGTCTTTCTGTCTGTCTGTTTGTCTGTCTGTGTGTCTATGTGTCTGTCTGCTTGTCTGTCTGTCTGTCTGTTTGTTTGTTTTGTGTGTCTGTTCATTTGTCTGCCTGTTTGTTTTTCAGTCAGTCTGTATGCCACTATATCTGTCACTGTGTCTGTCACTCTGTTTGTCAACGATATTTCTGTCTGTCTGTCTGTTTGTTTGTTTTGTGTGTTTTACATCTGTCTGTTCATGTTTTTGTTTGTCTGTCTTTCTGTCTGTTTGTCTGTGTGTGTGTGTGTGTGTGTGTGTGTGTGTGTGTGTGTGTGTGTGTCTGTTTGTCTGTCTGTTCGTTTGTCAGTCTGTCTGTCTGGCACTATGTCTGTCACTGTGTCAGTCACTCTGCTTGTCAACGATATTTCTGTCTGTCTGTTTGTTTGTTTTGTGTTCTTTTGTCTGTCTGTTTATGTTTTGTTTGTCTGTCTTTTTGTCTGTCTGTTCGTCTGTCTGTGTGTCTGTCTGTCTGTCTGCTTGTCTGTGTGTCTGTTTGTCTGCCTATTTGTTTGTTTGTCTGTTCGTTTGTCAGTCTGCCTGTCTGCCACTATGTCGGTCACTGTGTCTGTCACTCTGTTTGTCAAGATATTTCTGTCTCTCTGTTTATGTTTATGTTTGTCTGTCTTTCTGTTTGTCTGTTTGTATGTCTGTCTGTCTGTCTGTTTGCCTATCTGTTCGTTTGTCAGTCTATCTGGCTGTTTGTCTTTCTGTGTGTCTGTTTGTATGTCTGTCTGCCTGTCTCTTTGTCTGTTTGTCTGTCTGTTTGTTTGTCAGTCTGTCTGTCTGCTACTATGTCTGTCACTGTGTCCATCACTCTGTTTGTCAACAATATTGCTGTCTCTGTCCGTTTGTTTGTTTTGTGTGTTTTTGTCTGTCTGTTTATGTTTTTGTTTGTCTGTCTTCCTGTCTGTCTGTTTGTATGTCTGTCTGTCTGTCTGTTTGCGTGTCTGTTCGTTTGTCTGTCTGTCTGTCTGTCTCTCTGTTTGTCTGTCTGTCTATTTGTCTTTCTGTCTGTCTGTCTCTCTGTTTGCCTGTCTGTTCGTTTGTCAGTCTGTCTGTTCGTTTGTTAGTCTGTCTGTCTGCCACTGTCTGTCACTGTGTCTGTCACTCTGTTTGTCAACAATATTTCTGTCTGTCTGTCTGTTTTTTTGTCTGCCTGTTTATGTTTTTGTTTGTCTGTCTTTCTGTCAGTCTGTTTGTCTGTCTGTCTGTCTGTCTGTCTGTCTGTCTGTCTGTCTGTCTGTCACATATATTTGAACTTTTATCTATGATACATTTTGCAATGCAGGGTACTGTGTACTGTCCAACTACTAGTAGTGTTCATCAATTAAACTAAGCTAAAATTGAAACTCGTGTAAAACAAAATGAGGACTACACCTAAAAACTACAGTGTACAAGCAAAGCCTCCAGTACCAGCTAGTGGTTAAAGTACTGGGCGGCAAAGAGGTCACATCTGTTGTCTTTGTCTGTCTGTTCGTTTGTCAGTCTGTCTGTCTGTCTGTCTCTCTGTCTGTCTGTTTGTCTGTCTGTTCATTTGTCAGTTTGTCTGTCTGTCTGTCTGTTTGTCAGTCAGTCTGTCTGTTTGTCTGTTTGTTTGTCAGTCTGTTCCATTATGTCTGTCACTCTGTTTGTCAACGATATTGCTGTCTGTTTGTCTGTTTGTTTGTTTTGTGTGTTTTTTGTCTGTCTGTTTATGTTTTTGTTTGTCTATCTTTCTGTCTGTCTGTTTGTCTGGCTATTTGTTTGTCAGTCTTTCTGTGTGTCTGTCTCTCTGTTTGTCTGTCTGTTTGTCAGTCTGTCTGTGTGTCTGTCTCTCTGTCTGTCTGTTTGTTTGTCAGTCTGTCTGTCTGTTTGTTTGTCAGTCTGCCTGTCTGCGACTATGTCTGTCACTGTGTCTGTCACTCTGTTTGTCAACAATATTTCTGTCTGTCTGTCTGTTTGTTCGTCGGTTAGACAAACCAAGTAGCACAGTATTGCTATCTTCATACTTCCAGAGAAAAAAGTCTTTAGCCATATAGTTCACCAAAATGAAAGAAAAGCTGAACGTGTAGACGCACAAAGTGAGAATGTATGAGAGTCCAGTGAAATGGAAATACATGCACAATCCAAAGTAAATCTAAAAGATAAAGAATTGATACAAGAAGGGAATTATTATTATGTGTGAAGATGTTATGGAATGTATAGTCTGGGACACGATTGTATGAGTAGGTCTAAACTTGGAAGTACAGATAGGTTAAACTGTAGAATTGTTGACATGGAATGTTGTACAGTTTGAGAAACAAATTGACGAGAAGACAAAATGATGAGCCTGTGCATGCATGCCTGTTGTGTCTTGCCAGGTAGCTGATCATGTAGACTCAAAGTTCCAGACTGTCTCCCAAAAGACATGAGAGACGGTCTGGATCAACTTCTGATCAAAAACCGAGTTCGGAAATGATGCGAGTCAACCAATCAGTCAGCTGCTGCCATTGAAGTGGCGGCCACATACAACAACAACTCACAACAACACACAACAACACACAATAACAACACAAATAACAACAATAACAACACCTAATAACTACAACAATAAACACAAACAACAACACACAAAACAACAACTACAACAACTCACAACAACAACACAAACAACACACAAATAACAACAATCTAACAACACACAAAACAACTACAACAACACACAACAACAACTCACAACAACAACAACACAAACAACACACAAATAACAATAACAACACATAACAACAACAACAAACACAAACAACACACAACAACAATACATAACAACAACACAAACAACAACAATAACAACACATAACAACTACAACAACAAACACAAATAACACACAAAACAACAACTACAGCAACACACAACAACAACACACAACAACAACTCACAACAACAACACAAACAACACACAAATAACAACAATAACAACACATAACAACTACAACAACAAACACAAACACCCAAAAACAACAACTACAACAACACACAATAACAACTCACAACAACAACACACAACAACAACACAAACAACACACAAATAACAACAATAACAACACATAACAACTACAACAACAAACACAAACAACACACAAAACAACAACTACAACAACAACATGCACACAGCAACACACGCACACACACACACACAACAACAACAACAACAACAACATGCACAGAGTAACACACACACACACACACACACACACACACGCACACACACACACACACACACACACACACACACACACACACACACACACACACACACACAAACTAACCAGATTGTTTACAACCACTGGAATATCCATAAGCCGTCTGATGCTATCTCTCGACGCTCTGGGATCATTCTACAACAAAGAACAACACAATCACACTGCAATCCGGAATCCGAGGCCACGCAGCAACCACGCCCCACAACAAGTTAGTAAGCTACACTCTTTAGTTGTCTGGTTGTTGTATCTTTCAATACTTATTTGACCTTAAAAATGTCATCTTTGATGCGTATTCTGTCTCCTCCGACGTCAAACAATGGCGGTATGAGAGCAAACTCGAGTATTCCTCCAACCAAAACGATGCCAGATAAGGTCACGTGAACAATAAGTAATCCTCGTTGCAAATACTTCTTCTGAGACTCAGACAAAGGCATTGTAAAAATGATAACGGACAAAATATGAATAGTGATATCAATTAGTAAGGTTGTTGCCTCGTAACGCGGTGCTCAAGTGTGCGCCAATTCTCAACGCCAAACTTTTATGAGAGTTTATGTAAGAACTTAAGCATAATGTCTTTATAGTAAGCTGGGAGAGTAATAATTGTCGAATATGTTACAATTTAGCATGTGAGAACAAATTCCTGGAAGACTACTTTTGCTACCTCGACCACGTGCTCAGACACATGGCCGACGAAAGCAAATATACTAAAGGTCTAGTCAAGGAGTCAAGTCTACATACTATCCATGTACATGATATCCACTTTCTTTGAATTTTGATGCAAGGCAGTGGCGTAGCTGAGGGCGTTTCTTGGGGTTTAGGACCTCTAAAAATTATGGGCGTGGTTGATCATCTATTGTATAGTCTAATAGAGTGATTTTATGTACATAATTATACAGTGCCAAAATGATACGTTGTTAGTTTGTAAATCTATACGTATATACATATATACTTATATATATATATACGCGTGTGTGTGTGTGTGTGTGTGTGTGTGTGTGTGTGTGTGTGTGTGTGTGTGTGTGTGTGTGTGTGTGTGTGTGTGTGTGTGTGTGTGTGTGTGTGAGCATATACAGTTAATTTTGAACAAATTATTATTGATAATAAACCCTCCAAATATTTTGCTCTGTCTACGCCGCTGTCAAGAGATACTGCATGGAACTCCAGGCGAGCGTACTCATACTTCCGGCGGAGTACTAAACGTCCAAGCGCACGAATATTAATTTGTAGTCTAGGGCGTTTCTAATAACTCTAATAGCATTTGACGTCTGTCAAGTCTCACTGTTACATCATCACTCAAAATGACGCGGTAGAGTCACGAAAAAGATCAGAAAGAGGTTGTTCATCACTGCAGAACACGCAAAACACACAAGACCCGAGTCCTAATGAGGCCTCACCTGATTCGATGCATCGCTATACGCACCGGTTAAAGTTCGAAAAGAAAAATTGTTGCTTTGGCTCTAGACTCACGCGGTTAACAAACGCCAATGCATCGAAAGCGAACCAAATCGGCGCGCGGTTGGCGATGACGTCGTTAGTGCCACGCCCTGTGAAAAGGTCTAGTTGCCGCAGACCTGCCAACCTAACAGTGTCAAAATGCGTGAGTTTTCAGGAAAAAATGCGGGAGAATGCGGGAGTTTTCAAAATTTTTGGACACGCCGAAAATAGCATTAATATCAATAAATTTATATTGTAATAAGTGTTAAATAATATATATAAATAATATCTAATCATCAAAATTTAAGTATTTGCATGCCCGGTTGGAGTAGAAGCCATTAATTAATTTAATTATAGCGCAACAAATGTTTAATCGATTGATTAATGTGCCTAATTAGCGACACACAGCATCAACACCAATTACTCAACATAATAGTTAATTTATTAAACACAGATCTTGTACTGTGCGTACTACTGCCTGTTATAAAAATCTAAGAACAAAGTACATGCACATTTTCGTGGCTAGTTGCGACGTTCTGGATTCTATTTTCTTGTAGCCTTCTTCGATCGCTTTTCCAGCAATACATATGGTAATCAGGTAGCCAGCCCCTCCCTCTTTTCCTCCTCTGACCGACTCCTCATTCTATGTCGGTACAGTATTTTGACCAAGTATGCTAGGAAAGAGCCGGATGAAGAGAGGGGCTGACAAATGAAAATTGATATTGGTGTATCAAGTATGTGCGTACACATGAATGTACTAAAGCGGTAGGGTCACAGTTACACAGAACAGGCACGCCTATCGTTTTGTTTACACCCACCAATAGTCAGAATGCGGGAGATTTGATGCCAAATGCGGGTAGGCGGGGGAAGGGTCCCACATGCGGGAGTCTCCCTCTCAATGCGGGAGAGTTGGCAGCTCTGAGTTGGTCAATACAGTCTTGTCATGTACAGCGAATTTAAATGTCAGAGTAGCGTCTTAATCATGTGACTATACACATGAGCAGTCACGAGACAGCTCGACTCATCAGTTTGCAAACTAGATGATGCAAAACGCTCTGTTGTTGGTTGCTTGGGCCGTTAGCGTTGCCGCTCAGCTGGAAACTCACGTACCTTCAGTGCCAGTCGGTAAGCATTCGACAAACTTTACCAGCAACCGTCAATGTACTGTGTAGACATGCAGCTGAATGTTGCAGGTGTTGTAGTTCAAAACGGAACGGAATCGACTCATGTTCATCTTGACGTGTTTTACGACCTGTGCGTGCGTGCGCGTGTGTGTGTGTGTGTGCGTGTGTGTGTGTGTGTGCGTGTGTGTGTGTGTGTGTGTGTGTGTGTGTGTGTGTGTGTGTGTGTGTGTGTGTGTGTGTGTGTGTGTGTGTGTGTGTGTGTGTGTGTGTGTGTGTGTGACTGTTACTCGTTTCCACGCACGCAGCAGCTAACAAACGGATGAGTCTAGACGGTTTTGTCCGTTTTGTTGCAGGCTCTGCCCTGACTCCAAAGCCAACTGGCCGGCACTTCAGCAGTTGATGAGCCATTTCAAGAGCGATTTAAGAGTTCGCATAGTTCTTTTTCCGCTACCGTAAGGATATATGCGTTTTATGTAAGCTAAATGTTTAATTAACTGGAATGCATGCATGCATGGCGACTCAATTTACGTAGAAATTAATTAAGATCTGTAGGCAACTATAAGCATCTCAGTCGGTTTGCATGCATAGGCGTAGGAACCGGGTGGGTGGTGGTACTGAGGGCACGTGCCCCTTACTCTTTTCCAGCTGTCAAGTGACCTACTAATATGTAAGGATGACAGCCAGACGTATACTGATAACACTGACTTGGCATACTAGATTAGTGCACTAACACTAGTGTTAATGTTGGTTTCCTGTTTTCTTTGCTGTGTAGCATGCAGAGGTATATAATTAATTAAAAATAATACATTGGGCCTTGTTGTGTAGAGCCACGCACGTCTTCTTAGGCAAATGTGTGCATCCTCCCTCAACCAAATCTAGGTTCCTACGCCTATAGTATACGGCATGTCTGCATGTTTGTCGATTACCTTACCCCTGCATTTGTTCGCATTCTTGGTTGCCTGTTTGTGTCCGTTTCTGTCCATATCGCTTAGCAATACAATAAACTATTATATCTTAGTATGTAGTTCTATAAGTACACAATGTATAGACACACCCTTTTCTCCTAGTTTCCACCATCACGCCTTCTTCACTGCTCAAGCTGCCTACACTGTCGCCTCTAAAAAAGAAAGCATCTACGCCGACTTCGTTTCTCTAGTAAGACAATCTATATGACCTCACTTCATCTTCTCTATACAATGTTTTGCTTCACAGATGTTTGAGCGTCAAGCAGGTAAGAAACCCGCACAAAACGAGCGCCATCAATGTTACCTAATCTAACTTTTTTTTCAGAGCTAAAAGTTGGCCCGGCTGTCAATTTTACTGAAGACGAAGTTCGACAACACATCGCATCCATTGTCTCATCCGGCAACTTCGGCATCACCTCCTCCGAGTCAGCAGCAAATCAGTGAATTCAGATTTACTAGCAGTTGATATTAAATGCGCTTTTGGCAATAGAATCATGGCCGGATTCGAAGATGATGCGGTGTACGAACGGGCTGTGCTTGATTGGAAGCACTCTTGTGATAGAACGATTTCCGACACTCCTGGATTCGCCATCAACGGCATCAAAGTTCCTGAAGCGGGTAATTATATCGTTGAGTGTGCAAATTTCGGCATGAAAGTGGACGCATGCGCTGTTCTGGGTAGGTACGTTCTCGATGTCTGACTGGGTCAAGGTGATTGAGAGCCTCGTGAACAAGAAGTCGACTTAGTTGGAGATGTGATGTGAGTATGCATTGTGATCGAATGGTGCCTGCTATATAAAAGGCTTTTGGAGTGGATATTGTCTTGTGTATGAGAGTGTGAGGGTTACGTTTGCAAAGAGATATATGTGAATGTCAGCGGCCTATATACGTACACACGCACTCACGCATGCGTGACCGTACTTTGCAGACCCACCCTATCCTATTGAAACGCCACCGCTACACGGTCACGCTTAACCCAAAGGGGCAACAAGTCCAGAGGTGAAATAATGTGAGTGCTATACATCCCTGTTACCACCAGCCCTCCTCTATACTCCGGAACCATCTGAAACAATGCTGACACTCGACTGCACCTTGCTGCTCTCTTCTACAGGCATCTGTATCTCATCCACACGCTTGTGTCTTGCCTTATCACTGTCTTCTAGAGGTCCTGGAGCACACCTCACACATCACATCTCTGGCAGCCACAGGAGCACGTACCATGCACCACCATGCAGTCTCTCTCTCCATTCCAAACTATCACGACACACTCAATGCACTATAGCTCCACCCCGCTCTCGACCTTACAGCCTCATCATACCATTCATGCTCTGATACTTCAATGTACAATTAAGATCTCTTCTTATCACATCTCTCCATCCTTCGACCACATCTGGGGAGGCAACCACCCGACTAGAGTTGATTTCGGTATTCTATGGTCCTGCATTCTTACGAAATGTCCCAACCATGCAGCCTTCTCTTCTTCACCTTCTGTGATGCAGTCTCCTCATCCTAAACTCCTTAATTTACACACACACACACACACACACACACACACACACACACACACACACACACACACACACACACACACACCACTTACTCACAAACAGACTATAAACAACCACTGCTTCAGTGGATGCCTCCTGTAAAACTAAATCCCATCACTCATATATATGTCTGCAAAACTTGTACAGCGTCCTTCAACAAATTCCAAGCAGTAAACAAGACAACTCTTTCTATACATAGCATCTACCTCATTCTCCTCCTCTCCTCCCTCAGATTTCCACGGCATCACGTGCACTAAGGTACACAAGGGTCACAAGCCGTGACCCTGCTCATCGCGTACACAAGAATATGTACAACAACCGCCACTCTTAGGAAAGATGACAAGTAACGTCTTCGGATCGCAACCGGCCATCAAGAAAAACTGGTCAAAAATCCAAAGTACGACCTTCACAAACTGGATCAACCAGCGATTAAAATTGAATGGAGAGAACGGTGCCAGCGAGCCGATACGAGATCTTACCACGGCTTTACAAGACGGCGATTTGCTTATTAAGCTTGTGGAAAACTTAACTGGAGTTACTAAAGCGAGAAAAAACACTCGCCAGCCTCGACTGAGAGTGCAGAAATTGGCCGACGTTGGGGCGGCTCTGGAGTTTGTTCGAGAGCAGGGAATAAAGCTTGTTAATATAGGTAAGTTGGAATGGTTATTGTTGCGGGTGGGGCTATAGAATGTGGGAGTGCATGCATTAGGATTGGGTACACGTGATAAAGGTGCATATCATCCGCAGCTTCTAGGTCGAAACACATTGAAATGCACTACAAAACTATAGTAGTAGCCAGCAAACACATCGATGTAGTCTTGAGAGACGTGTAGAACGAACAGATGAACGGACAGAGACAGACAGAGATAAAGTTATAAACAATAGATTTAGAGATAAGAAAGAGATACAAACAATTAGCTACCAACCTGTTGTCTCTATAGGTTAGGTATAGCCTATGGTTCCGTTAGACTTGAGAGTGTTTCGTAAAAAGATAAACAGACAGACAGACAGACAGACAGACAGACAGACCACCAGAGAGACAACAAGCAAACAGACAGACAAACAAACAGACATACATGTACATATCTACAGACAGACAAAGTCACAAACAGTAAACAAGACCAGCAAACTTAACATCTGATACCAAATCACCAACGTTCACCGTTTAGTTCATCTGTCTAGGTCCCGAAGACATTGTCGGCGGTAATACAAAATTGACTCTCGGTCTGATATGGACGCTAATACAACGCTTTCAAATACGAAGCACCAACCAACGTATCTCCACCAAGGGCATCCTACAAGTATGGTCCCAAGCAATGCTCCCAGACCTTCCAATCAACAACCTGACTAGCGACTGGAATGACGGCCGTGCTCTCTGTGGTATTGTTGAGAATCTCCGTCCAGGACTTTGCCCCGATTATCTAGACTTAGACACCAACGACAAGCTGGAAAACGTCGAGAGAGGCATGAACCTTGCCGAGACTCATCTCTCAGTGCCCAGTCTAATTGAGCCTCACGACTTCATTGATCCAAACATTGATGAGCTGAGCATGATGACATATCTTTCCTACTTCGTATCACCGGCGAAAGAGCATCTCCTCAAGTGGGTTAAACAGATCATCCCAGAGTTTGGTATCCAAAATTTCTCCACCGACTGGAGCGACGGCATCGCGTTGGCTACCCTCATGCATCGCCTCTTCGATCAGCTGTGTCCGAACTGCGCCGACATGAAGACAGAAAACGGACTGGAAAATCTCCGCGTGGCTATAGAAGAGGGCGAGTACAGATTGGGATTGAAAAAGCTTCTTACGCCTACAGAGATGACCAACCCGAAGGTCGACGAATTGAGCGTCATAACGTTTCTCATGCAACTAAAAACGGCCACATTGCTGCCACTCCCAGGAGAATGTACCTGCTCTGGTTCCGGTCTGGAGAAAGCCGTTGTGGGAGTAAAGTCTCGATTCAAGGTCAACGCCAGTCGAGCAGGCAACACTGAGCAACTGCTAATCCAACTCAAAGGACCAGGAAGTGAGGACGTGCCAGTAGATCTCTCCTCGCTGTCTCCGGGCGTCTTCACTGTGTCATACTGTTGCCAAAGAGTCGGACACCACTCTCTGACGGTAACCCTAAACGGACAAGCAGTGCCGGGATCTCCTTTCAAAGTCAACGCCTTTGATCCAACAAAATGTAAAATCATCACTCAACCGACCTACTTCATACAAGGAGACGAAGGCAAAGTTGTGATAGACAGAAGTAACGCAGGAGACGGCATATTCCAAGCCGAATTGAGTGAAGAAGACAAAGGCGTTGTTACCGCAGAAACCAACGACAGCACGACAACTCTTCGAATCAGTCAAAAAACCGGCTCACACGTAAAACTCGAGCTGCTCTTCAATGGGCACAGACTCGTCGTCTCTCCGCTCGTCGTCCCGCTTGTCGACGCCAAGAAAGAAGCGAGCAACGCACGACTGTCAGGCAGCGGCGTGTACAACGCGACCAACCTCGAGAAGTCGACATTTACAGTCACCGGCCTACCGCCTGGTTTACTGAACGCCGACGCACTTTCAATATCAATTACCAGCATTGGATGCGAAGCGGAAGTAGAGCTGTTCGAGAACGAAAACGGAACGTACTTGGTAGACTATGTCGCGCCCAAACCCGGAGCGTATTTAATACAAGTAAAATGCTATGACGTACATATCCCCGGCAGTCCGTTCAAGCTGACCGTCAAACAAAGAGCGGAAGCGAGCAAATGCATTTTCTATCCCGACAAGAAGCGGTATAAGATATCCGGGGAAGAGCTGGTGTTCAGAATCGACGCCAGAGAGGCCGGCGCCGGCTCTCTGGCGGCTGCAGTATTGAGCGAGAAGCGCGAGGTGTTCAAGGTGCCCTGCGAGAAAACGGGAAACGGGCAGTACGCGTTGCGTTTCACCCCGAACGACGGAAAGTGTCGGTACATACTACACGTGCGGTGGGCTCGCAAGGCAATATCCGGGACGCCGCATCGGTTCCGGGTCTGGCCGGGCGCGGATGCGAGTAAATGTATAGCCTACGGTCTCGGATTAAACGAGGGGGTAGTTAAACAGGCGTGTGAGTTCTACATCGATTCCCGTGAGGCGGGGATCGGATCCTTGTCGGTGCGAGTCCACGGAATCAAAGACTCTTTTAAAGTAAAAGTACAGCATGGAGAGCCCGATCCGCGTGTTCTAACTGCTTCCTACAATCCTCAGGAGGCAGGAGAGTATCTCATCTCAATCCGCTGGTCAACTGTTGAGATACCCGGCAGCCCATTTGGGGTCTACATCTCCGACCCTGAGGCTGAATTGGAGGTTCAGCTAAAGGAAGAGAGAGCGAGGCAGCGACAAGAAATGCGACAGTCGAGAAGAATCAAGTCGGAGGAAGAAAGAAAGGCCAGAATCGAAAACGAAAAGAGAAAGAAGATAGAGGAACTAAGAGTGAGATCGGAAGAAAAGAGAAGAATTCGACAAGAACACGAGGAGAGGCGTCAGGCAGCTATACTAGAGATGGAAAAGCTTGCTAGCACGGCCACACGCACGTCTGGTCACTACAGCAGAGATGCTCTACAGCAATACTATTTATCATCGAAGTCTCACCATGCCATGCTTGTAGCGCCCGGTGGTCATCAGACTCAATACTACCAACACAAACCTATCACTACACGTCACAGATCGTCGTCGTTTCGAGTCAAACGAGAAGCAAAGAAGAAGAAGAAGAAGAAGAAAGGAAGAAAAGCGAGTGGAGATGGTCGAGTGGAAGACGAAGAAATGCTAAGACAAGCAGACATAGAGTCACCGAACACACCGACAGCAACACAAGTGAGGACAGAAACACAAGCAAGGGCACCAACACAAGCAAGCGCAGCTACACACAATTGGTCTTCGTCACCAGCCATGTCGGATACTAAACCAACAGCAAGTCCAGAGGAAAGACAAAAGGGAGGACTGTTTGGCATGAGCTTCGCTGGGATGAACGCACTGACAGGCAGGAGACCAGACATTTCATCTTCAACTGAAATGTTATAATTAGCCCCAATATTGTTGGATAAACACTTATGTAGCCTATCAATTGAAATAATGCTGCTTTTATACTACAAAATATCAAAACGAGATTTGATACAATATATATTGGTATTATACCTCTGCTGAGATGTTATGTTTTCGGTTTGTTGTGCTCTTGTGTTGCATGATGTAGGGCCCCCAGGGTGTCCAAGTTCGGATGAGGCCGGTGCCTTGGTGTGGCGCCAGGAATGCATCCGGGTGCACAAAGAAAATGACACGCCCACGTGGACAAATCTGCACGAGACTGGTTTGAGGCTACCTACCTACTTACATACCTGATAGTACATAGAGACGTAGTACGTACATGATGATGGTATGTTCACCGCTTTCGGAGATGACTTCTTCTTCAATGTCTCTTACGTCGAAGATGTGACATGAGGCCTGCTTTTGAGCGGCAAGATAGGTAACACGTTGGACACTGTAGAGATGGATTGATGGTAGATGGTTGTTAATGTTGTTGTTGTTGTTGTTGCTTACGCCGCTGTCTCTTGATTTCAGAAGGCTTGAACACGTTTTTGCTCAAACTCGTGCGTGGATGCTGATAACAGCGTCGCCACAAAGCTCTGTCTTTCACAAGGGCCTCAAGGCTAGAAGGGTTGATGTCACAGAACTTCAGATAACTCTTTCAAGAGTCCTTAAACCTCAATTTTGGTCCTCCTTGGTGTCTTTGCCCTTCTCCTAGTCGCCAGAAGTTGCTTTGGAATTCTAGTATCTGACATTTGCATCATGTGACCAGTCCAGCAAAATTAACATTTGAGAAGAGAGTATTCCAAACCCTACATATTGGTTCTAGAAAGGACTTCTGTATCTGGACTCTATCCTCCCATTTTATACCACAGATTTGACGAAGACACAAATTAGGGATACATACATTTTTTTTTTGTTATTATTAAAAGTTGGTACAACTTCTAAATCAATCTAAATTCTTTACACTAAAGCTAGGTTTACAAAAGGTCCCAAAGGCTTCCAAAAAGATATGTCCGACTTTCTTGCACAAACAGTTCGTATATGTCGACGTAGATGCCACTTAAAACTGTTCATAATTCCAACAGGAGGAAGAGTTTTTCTTTTTGTCCAATAGGTGGTCATGAGAATGACGAAGAAAGTTCTTAGGTTTCCAGTTTCATTCATCAGCTCCAATGGGTGGAGGGCCGTAGGTGGATTTAAGGATACCCTACTCAATAAGAGACAAACTTGCCGTAAGAGTCCTTTCCATATCGGGCAAGTATTGAATACATGTTCAATGGTGTCGTCTGGCTGGTGGCACGCTGGACACTGACGTGTTGTGGCAAGTTTAGCCGTATAGAGGACTGAGTTAGTTGGCAGAACCCGGTGCAGAAATTTCCATGCTATGTCCCATTGTAAAGGCGTCATGTTTTGAGGAAAATTCCATAGTGAGAGCCATTGTTTGTCCGTAATTGGTCCGTATGAGGCCTCCCATTTTTCCTGGCACGGTGGACGGTCTATGTGTTTAGATAAGAGACATCGGTACAATAAACGTGTATTCGCATCTGACAGTAGCAGTGGTTTATCGGCTGTGCTGAAGAAACAGAGACGTGCCTGCCAATGTGGCATTCTATGTTCGGAAGAGGGCTCTTGATGGGGGAGGCTAGTCCAAGATTGCGGAATGGCATGTAAAACTTGAGGGTAAAATTTTGCCGCGACCGTTCTGGCATCTGGAAGTTGTTTGGTCCATATATCTCTAACGTTGAAGAAGCGACATCTAGCTAGTGAAGGCTGAAGTATGGGGCGATTGGACTGGTCTTTTATAAGTTGGTTTCCCCACAGAGGTTCTTCGGCAGCATCTTCATAATACTTGGGAGGGGCAAGATCTCGTCCTCCGTCCAGTTTTCTCCAGGACATGTAAAGTTGGCGATAAAAGGATGAAAGCTTGGTGTAGTTGCGATGGTCGGGCATCCAGCCTGAGGCGGCAAAAACTGCATGGCCCATGTTGTATTGTCCACTGAGATGAGATAGTTGCTGTCGAGCGAGGTCTTTCCAAGCTGCTTGATTCTTTTTATCAAACAAGCGTCGGATCGCTTGGAGGCGTATTGCCATTAGTCTAGAACTGAGATGAGGCATGCCTAGTCCTCCATCTCTACTTCGTGAAATACACACCGATCTTTTTATTAGTGGTGGCGTTTTAATCCAAAGAAAATCCCAGATAATGTCTTGGAATTGCTGTAACGTTTGATGAGGCATAGTATATGTGTGTGCCGTGTAGTATATTTTGCTTAGAGCGTATGTTGACAGGACGTGTGCTCGCCCTAGGTATGACAGATCTCGACTTTTCCAAATGTCCAATGTCTTTTTCAGTTTCTCTAAGACCATTGACCAGTTTTCTTTCATAGATTCATAATACGAAGGACTGAACGTTAGGCCAAGAATCTTGATCGCTGTGGTAGTCCATTTTATTTGCAATGGGTTTTCTTGACGTTTCCACTTTCCAAGCCATAAACCAACCGACTTTTCTCGGTTGAGGTGTGCTCCACTGGCAGAGTTATAAACCGTTAGTTCGTCATTTAAGGCCCGAAAGCTTGTCTCTGTTGTTAGAAAAACAGTCATGTCATCTGCATAACTGGATACTTTAATACTATCTCTGAGAGGGTCGTCAACAGTTGGCACTCCTTGTATGATAGGATTTTGTCTTATTGCTGACGCTAAAGGCTCGAAACTGAGAACATATAAAAGAGGTGACAGTGGACATCCTTGTCTGACGCCGCGGTGTATGTCTATTCTTGATGACAGATATCCATTGACTATGACGTGACTGCCGATGTTAGAATACACTATTTTTACCCATTTTTGGAAAGAGGGACCAAACCCAAAAGCACCGAGTACTCTAGACAGGTGTGTCCAGTTAACCTTGTCGAAAGCTTTTGTTTGATCTAGAGAGATGACAGCCAAATCTTTCTCTGTACCAGAGCACCAGTGAAGTACGTCTCGGATTGTTGCGCAATTGTCTTGTATGGCTCGATGGGGAATACTGCAACTCTGGTCTGGGTGGATGATTGATCCGATTACTTTCTTTAGACGATTTGTTAGAGCTTTTGTGATTATTTTGTAGTCGGTATTCAGAAGGCTGATGGGACGCCAGTTTTTGAGATCGTTTCGATTTCCTTTCTTATATATGATACGGATGATTCCGGTTCTCTGGCTATAGGAAAGAGAGGTCTTTTCTTCGACTGCGTTAACCATTTGCGCAAAATCGTCTCTAAGCAGTGACCAGAAAGCTCTATAAAATTCTGTCGTAAGACCATCCATGCCAGGAGACTTGCCTGCGTGTAGTGTTTTGAGAGACTCTGTACACTCTTCCAGCGTTAACGGACCTTCACACGAAAAACTGTCTGTGCATGTTAATTGTTTGTTGAGATGAGACAGAGCTTGCACACTAGTTTCGTCATCGATTGCTTGCTCTCGGTAGAGGTCGGTATAAAATGTTTGAGTAAGATGAAGACAGGCATTTGTGTCTGTGGCTCTCTTGCCTTGATAGTTTAGTTCAGTGATACAGTCTCGAGTTCCCTTGATGTTTTCTTTTGCGGTGAAAAACTTACCCGAAGTTTCTCCACTCTCTATCCATTGTGCTCGGCAGCGAACTTGTTTACCTTGAATATATTCTTGCTCATATTCTTGTAAACGTTTCCGAAAGAATTCAGCTCTTGAGACTGCTGTGATTTGGCCGTTTTGAATTGCGCACTGTGCTTTTTGTAGTGATTGTTCAAGTCTAGTCCTAGTTTTATTTTGTTTTCTTTGGCGTTGTATTCCATAACGTATCGACAAAGATTTGATATGAGCCTTTCCGGTGTCCCACCATTCGAGGAGTGACAAAAACCGTGGTTTCTGATATTGCCAGTGTAGCCAAAAGGCGGTGACTTTCCGTCGGTAACAAGCTTCAGACAAAAGACTTTTGTTAAGTTTCCAATATCCCCGTCCTCTAGTACATGTTGACGAAGCCAGAAGTTTGAGAAGTACACACGAGTGGTCACTGAACGCTGTGGGAAGAACAGAAATCTCATGTACTTTGTTTTCCAACACACATGAGGTTAGGAACATATCCAGTCGGCAGGCTACTGGTGGATTTGATCGACTCCATGTGTAACCCGGAGCATCTGGATGGCATTGTCGGTATATATCAGTCAAGTTGAGGGTTGAGAGGAGCGTGTGAAGTGCAGCAGTGTCGCTGCTCCTGGGTCCTAGTTTTGCTTGGGACAGTTTGTCCATACTGGGGTTAAGGACGCAATTGAAATCACCACAGACAACCAGTCTTGGTGAATTCTGCAGCTGTGAAGTCACGATTTGATAGAAATCTTTGCGATCAGCCGAGGACGTTGGTGCGTAAAGGTTGACGAGGTCGAACGTGAGGGAAGGGTAGTTTACTTTCATAGATAAATAACGTCCGTTGGAGTCTTGTAGGACCTTCTTGAATTGTAGTTGGGGCATATTTTTCACAATGATAGATACTCCTTTGGAATGATTTGTACCATAAGCATGAAAAATGGAATGTGTAGGAAACTGTAATTGCCAATTTGAATTTTCAGCTGTTGCATATGTTTCTTGTAAACACAAAATATCGATATTCTTTCTGATCATCCAGTCTGCAATTTGTTGTCGTTTCATCCTGTTAGTCATTCCTTGAGCATT
>NC_085092.1:4788970-4803970 GCF_963422355.1 Corticium candelabrum | reverse complement strand
AAGCAACATTGCCAATCCGGAACAGTGGGTTGGCATGTCCTCAATGGTGTCAACGTGTCCAATTGCGTTTGTATCAAGTTGGGCCGTTCTCTAGATTACCTCCCTCAATCATTTGGTGATCTCACAGACTTAGTCAAAAATATCTCCGCAGTCCAACATCCAGGTCACAACGAATCAATTGCCTCTCACCTTTTGCAGGCCCTGCCAGGAAATAAGAGCCTCGTTGATCTTACCAACAACCCGTAAAAGCTACAGCAAAAGCTAAAATCGGAGCAAACGCAACAAATTGTGTCCTCTATTCTCTCAAACCCACTATCTCAGCGCTCAGCTGCTCAGTTCAGGTTGCTACAAGGACTTGGAGCAGGCACATGGCTTGACTCAATACCTCCTTCTGCGAAGCTTGCATTAAAACCCAGTGATTTTCGCTTAGCAACGCGCATGAGGTTGGGTCTTGAAATGCCTCTTGGTTCTGTTGTCCCTATATGCGAATGTGGCAAAGACATTGATAAAGACGGCTATCACCGTCTCACATGTAAGACCGGCGGTGGGCCAATATGGACTCACGAGACATTGACTAGTGTTTGGAGCGACTGTCTACAGCATTTGAAGATGACCCATCAGCGAGAACCAAGGAATCTTTATGTTAATAGTGATGACCGCCCCGACATCGTTGTCTTTGACGCTCAACAGGGTTGTGGCATTGAGCTGGACATCTTGGTGGCCCACCCATGGGCACTACATGTGATCTCTCGAGCAGCTCAGGAAGACGGTGTGACCGCAGCTGCCCGTGAGGTCAATAAATCAGAGAAATATGCTAGAGAAAGGGATGTATGGAGCCTCCCTTCCAACTGCATCCCATTAGTGTTCGAACACTTCGGACGTTGGGGCTCAGAGGCAGCTCAATTCCTGCACCGCCTGTCACTTCAGACTATAGACGAAGACGGAAGAAAGAACAGTCGTGATTTTAAGACATTCCGGCGTAGATGCATGTCGGTAGCTTTGCAAAGATGTAACGCTAGCGTCATTAGTAGAAAGTTAGCAAGGCTGGGACATTCTAAGATCCTTACAGTTGACAGTTCATTCGCACGTAGTTAAATTATGGTGTCGGCCGTTTGGGCCAGACTAGAATGTAATAGTGTTGTTCTTTGAAAATATATGTATTGACAAACAGACAGACAGACAAACAGACAGACAAACAAACAAACAGACAAACAGACTAACAAACAACCAAACAAATAAAAAGAAAGACAGACAAACAAACAAAAATGTACATCAGACTAACGGCCAGATAACCAAAGTACTGACAATACCTGCCAATTTGTAGCAGTCGATAAACTGTCACTGAATGCAGAATCTTCACCATCAGATAGACGATGAACAGAAGTAAGAAGTCGTCGCCGGTGAATGTCCTTCTCTCGAGGCTGAGCAACACATTTGAAGCCACAATATTAGAAGAACAGAGAGACCAAGAAAAATACAAACAAAATAAACAAAAAACAGACAAACACACACACAAACAAACAGACACACAAACAAAAACGAAACAAATAAACAAACAAACAAACAGACAGACAAACAAAAAAACAAAAACAAACAGACAGACAGACAAACAGACAAGAAGACAAACAAGCAAACAAAGAGACAAACAAACAAACACAGACTACCAGACAAACAAACAAGAAACAAAAGAGTCTGAGACAAACAAAAAGACAGACAAACAGACAAACAAACAGACAGACAAACAAACAAACAAACAAACAGACAAACAGACAGACAAAGAACAAACAGACAGACAAACAGACAAATAAACAAACAGACAGACAAAGAACAAACAAACAGACAAAGAATAAACTGACAGACAAACAGACAAATAAACAAACAGACAGACAAAGAACAAATAGACAGACAAAGAACAAACAGACAAAGAATAAACAGACAGACAAACAGACAAATAAACAAACAGACAGACAAAGAACAAACAGACAGACAAACAGACAGACAAAGAACAAACAGACAGACAAAGACAAATAAACAAACAGACAGACAAAGAACAAACAGACAGACAAACAGACAGACAGACAAACAGACAGACAAAGAACAAACAGACAGACAAAGACAAATAAACAAACAGACAGACAAAGAACAAACAGACAGACAAACAGACAGACAAACAGACAGACAGACAAACAGACAGACAAAGAACAAACAGACAGACAAAGACAAATAAACAAACAGACAAACAAACAAACCAACAGACAGACAAGCAAACAGACAGACAAAGAACAAACAGACAGACAAACAGACAGATACACAGAAAACAAACAAACACACAAAACAAACAGAAGCATGTGTTTGTACTCTTGCATAAACTGATAGTTGCACCATATCAAGTTTACATTACAATCATTTACAAATAAACAGACAAGCAAGAAAGCAGGCAGACACATCAAGTGTCTGGCCACAAGATCACCTTCACTTCTATATACGGTTTTTTCCTTTTCCAAGCATATACGACCAAGTTTGCAACCATGGACGCAGTGAGGAAGCAGATAGTCATCACCACACTGCCAAGTCGCTGAGAAAAAAAGCTGAGACAAACGGTGTGATCAGTGTGTGTGTGTGTGTGTGTGATCAGTGTGTGTGTGTGTGTGTGTGTGTGTGTGTGTGTGTGTGTGTGTGTGTGCGTGCGTGTGTGTTGTGGTGTGTGTGTGTGTGTGCGTGCGTGTGTGTTGTGGTGTGTGTGTGTGTGTGTGTGTGTGTGGGTGTGTGTGTGTGTGTGTGTGTGCGTGTGTGTGTTAGATGGTGTACGCATGGTCACGTGATTATACTTACTTCCAGTTGAAGTATTCGTATGCGCTGTAATTGACAACAATGAAAGATAGAACGATAGTGGAGATAAACATTGTAAGAAATATGGACATTCCGGTGAAACGTAGGTAGACGCAAAGCATAAAATATGCCTGAGAGAGACAAATATGAGCAGATGATATTAAAGGTTGTGTGACAGGTCAGCTTGTGTGTTGGACAGACAAATAAACAGACAAATTGATAAACCAACTGACAGACAGACAGACAAACAAAAAGTGAGATAGACAGAGAAACAAACAGACAAACTGACAAATCAAATAGCCGACAAACAAACAGACAGACATGTTGTACCTAGCTCTAGGGTCTAGCCTCTCGTATGTAGTTTCAAGTTTTATGTTGTTACTAGTGTTGGACTTTAGTTACAGTTATGTACTTTGCAGTGATGTATAATAGTTCCATGTTTGAAAATATATGTATTGACAGACAGACAGACAGACAGACAGACAGACAGACGGACAGACAGTGTAATAGTGCTGATGTATAAAAATATATGTATTGCCAGACAGACAAACAAACTGACTGACAGGCAGATTGACAGACAAACTGACCAACAAACTGACTGACAGACAATAGAAAAGCAAGCAGTAAGGGACAAACAAACATACAACTAACGAACAAACAGTAAAGACAGACCAGATAAACAAACACTGCAAACCTACAGGTAAACGAAAAACAGATGCCTGACAACTTGCCAGTCATGCAAACTGTCCAAAACAAACAAACAGACAGGAAAGTGGAAAAAGAACAAACAAACACTTACATACAAACACAAAGACAGACAAACACACACACACACACACACACACACACACACACACACACACACACACACACATTGACACACGCACACATTGACGCACAAAATGGACAATGGACAATGGACAAATGTTAAGCCCTCCACATCTTTCAACGTCAACCTTGAGGTCAGTTGCGAAGATAGCTCTCCCTGCCTCTAGAGACAAGGCCTCATTGATATGCACACACACACACACACACACACACACACACACACACACACACACACACACACACACACACACACAGTGACCACACAGACAGACACAGACACAGACACAGACACAGACACAGACACAGACACAGACACACACACACACACACACACACACACACACACACACACAGTGACCACATAGACAGACACAGACACAGACACAGACACAGACACAGACACAGACACACACACACACACACACACACAAACAGACACCCACCCACCCACCCACCCACCCACCCACCCACACACAGACACCCACCCACCCACCCACCCACCCACCCACACACACACACACACACACACACACACACACACACACACACAATACCAAATTACCAAAATCCAACTTAAGCAAACAACAGAAAGCAATGCTAATGTGTCGTGCTGATATGCTGACCAAGGTATTAACAAGTATCGGAATGTCCATCATACGACGATAATCCTGCATGAACCCACCAACACAAACACAGACAATCAACATCATCTATCTCATAATCTCAACAGAAGATGACTGACATGACTTCTTGTTCTTGGATCATTCTGTAGGTAAAAAACACACCAACAAAAATTTAATTGCAACATCAAATTAAATAATTATGCTAATTAATTAAAGTAACTGAACACAAACTAAAGTTTAACTGCAACATCTAATTTATTTATTTAATTAAATTTATTAAACACAAACTAAAAGTTAATTGAAACATTACATTAATATATAACTATTTATTATTAATTATATAACTATTTATTATTAATTATATAACTATTTATTATTACACTCAAAGCATAATATAATCATTTCATTTCATAATTGGCAGTCACTACTATAGGTTTGCCTCACTGAGTAAACTGATTTATGATAGAGTAGCAAGTTTCTGAGTTTTTTAGAGTTTCTGCAATTGCTGTATTATTGACATGGACAATATTTAAAAATATATGACATTGTGTACACAATATTTAACTATACAAAGTGTAAATCGAGTAGCAATCATCACAATTGATGTTATGTACACATCCGGGTGCCACGCGCTGGTTGCCATTCAACCGAGTCTACTTTGGTCACGTGTTTTACCACGTGTACCGTTGGTCCTGCCGTGCTTACCAAATCACGTGGTAAACACGTGCACGAAAAACCTAGACGACGAGGTTGCCATGTGCCGAGGATGGCGGTAAAACGTCACTCCAGAGCTGCCAACTCTCCCACATTGAGTGGGAGACTCCCGCATTTGGGACCCTTCTCCCGCCTACCCGCATTTGGCATCAAATCTTCCGTATTCTGACCATTGGTGGGCGTGCCTGTTCTGTGTAACCATTCCCCTACTAGATTAGTACATACTTGATATCCGGATATATCAACGTCTATGTGCCAGCCACTCTCTCCATCCGGCTCTTTCATACTTGATTGGTCACAAATTATCAAAGTCTCTGGGTCACAATATTGACATAGAAGGAGTCGGTCAGGCAAAACTGTCCGAAAGTGAAAAAGGGAGAGGAGCTGGCTGTCCGACTACCAAGGAGTTGTATATCGCTGGCAAAACGATCGAAGAAGGCCAGAGAATCTAAAACATCCGAACTAGCAGTGAGAATATTAATGTGTATATATACCTCGTTCATAGATTTTGTCTGCCTTATATTTTAATAACAGGCAGTTGTACGTACAAGTTCTGTGTTTTACATTTGTTGCAGCTTGCTTATTTAAGTTAAGTGTACTGTAATTAATTAATTAATTAATTAATGGCTTCTACTCCAACCGAGCATGCAAATATTTAGCTTTTGATAATTGTATAATATTTACATATTATTTAACATTTATTACAATATAAAATTTATTGATATTAATGCAATTGTCAGCGTGTCAACATTTTTTAAAGCTCCCACATTCTCCCGCATTTTTTCCTGCATACTCACGCATTTTGATTCAGCTAGGTTGGCAGGTCTGTCACTCTCATTCACTCATTACCTAATTTCAAACTCATACTTCAATTTTACCTCAAATACTACGTCTTTGATTCCAATTCGATCGCCAGCGACGTCAAAAAACGGCGGCAGGTACGTAAACTCGAGAATGGCGAGTGCTATGATGCCGGTTGCGACCAAACTGTGGAAAAGCGTCAGTCCAAACCGTAGGTAGTGTTTCCAGTTCGACGCAGCGGCTGTTGGCATTGCGCTGTCGTCATTGAGTACAATCTACTCAGCAGCAACGCACGCGAGCAAGACATAATCACATCCGGGAGTAAACAAAATTATGACGTCGCGAGCAAGACAATCACATCCGGGAGTAAACAAATTATGACGTCACGAGCAAGACATAAATCACATCCGGGAGTAAACAAATTATGACGTCATTCACAAACTTTTTGCGCGCATTTTGTTTGGAGCCGCAAGGCATCTCAATTAATTAATCAAACAGTTACTTAAAACTTAGAAATAAAGATGTAGAAATTGTAGTGTTTCTAAAACAGCTCAAAATCTAATGTATTCCGTGGTCAGTAGGTCACGTGACTTTTGTCTCGCATGTCGGTCGTTTCTGTGTCTATCGCAACACCTGGCTATCATACTTCTACTCTGCTTTTCACTCCCTCGCATCGCCAATGTCAAATATCGACCAAGACGAGGAGGGTCCCCCCGAGGGTGACGTCGACGAGGAAGTCCTTGAAAAATGCCTTGAGCAAATCCTCTCGGCTCTCATGACTCCGGCCATAGACGGAGTGTACGCAGTCGTCGAGGCAACCAAAGTGCGCCGCAACCGCTATCTAGAGAAACATTCCGGTGACGTGGAGTCTGCAGTGTCTGCAGCCATTGAATACAATGCAAACATGTCGAGACTGAAAACGTTGCTTGTGAGCTTGGTGCCGGGAGTTGGAGTCCCGGGGAGTCTTATAGTTCCCGTATGGAACCAGATTCGGACTGTTGCACTGATCGCCTGTTTGTATGGTTTCGATGTCAGCGACTCGGACGTGCAGTGTGATATATTGTTGTGCCTTGTTGAGGCTGATGCGAGGAAGGTGGGGAGGAAGGTAATGGGCGAGGTCGGTCGGAAGGTTGCTAGGGAGTTGATCAAGAAGGTGACGTCGAGAGCGACTGCTCGTTTGATCTCGAAGTTTATTCCGTTCGGAGCGATGTACGATGTGTTGACCGATTCGTCGGTCGGCGTTGGTAAACATGCTCAAAAATATTTCAGGTGGATATATACGTTAGTTAATATTAATTAAAGTATTAGTACATTTTAGTTATATGTATTAGTCCAAGAATACAATTGATTTTGGGTCAGCAGTTGCAGACAGGTGAGTTCTGTTGTTTATGTCCAACGGGTCCTAGCAATTGCAAACATGAATTACACTGTTCTGGTGAGAAAACTCTCTCAAGGAAGTTTCGCGTGTACGATTAGCTGTTTGTCTATTGTCTCTGGTTGCCACGTACGACATAAAGGAATTAATCCTTCATGATTGGGCCACACTAAGGAGGCGTGGCACATTCCTGTAGAGTGACAGACAAAACCAGCCTGCCAGCCAGCCAGACACAGTCCCCAGACCGGAAGTCGGTTCAGCTCTATACATTTAGAGTACGGTACTCGCCAAGTCTCATGACTTTTACAAAGTACCTTTTCTTTTAGGCTCATAGCTGAATAATAAATTTTGATTAAAATTTAAATTTTATTTATTAATTTGCAAATTTAGTTTAACTGTAAATACTTTAAATAATTTCTATTTGAAATTTTTTGCTAATCTCATTTACTCATATAATTATCTACCCAATATATACCACATTGATATCAATATCCTGACCTTGTGTTAATTAATAATCCCCAAAATTATTTCAATTTTTAATTTGTTCGTGTTCCAATCACCTATTGCTCTGTTCTAGGGCACAGGCCAGTACATCAGAAGGCTCTCTCATGCTTCAACGTGTGGAGAAGGAGTCACTGGATGACGACCAGAAGCTTGACCTCTTATCAAAGGCTCATAAACTGTTTGAGCTTGGGGAGGAACCGGAGCTTATAGCGAAGGTGGAAAAGCTACAACACAATATACGGGAATTTGGAAGTGACATCAGAACACAAATTCCGGGAAAGAGTATATTTGGCTTGCTACAAGCATTTGTTAGTCTTATATTCCAATTTCTGAACTCTATACTGCAGCTTGTGTTGCTCGCTTTGAAATCCGTATATTGGATGTTTGCTGGTAACAGAGAAGAGTAGGATAGATAGATAGGTAGGGAGATTGTGTGTGGTTTATGTGTAAGACCTGAAATGGATATGTGATTTGTGTGTATATGAAATGGCTGCTTACACACACACACACACACACACACACACACACACACACACACACACACACAATGAAACACACACACACACACACACACACAACACACACACACACACACACACACACACACACACACACACACAGTGACACACAGTGACACATACACACACACAGTGACACATACACACACAGTGACACACACACACACACACACACACACACACACACACACACACACACACACACACACACAAACAAACAAACAATAATCAATCAGATTCAATGGAACACAACACAACTCAACATCACAGCAGCAATGCTAGCAATGGTCGCCTCAATATTTTTCCTCTACCAACCTACGTCCACATAACCACCAAGCGATTAAAAGATAAAATACAAGTAAAACATTCTAATCCAACTTTGGAGCAAAATAATCGAATATCGTTCTCTTCTGACTCCCACTGCTCTGCATACTTACCGTATCTACATGATCACACGTCACGTGACTACCTTCCTCGTCTCTCATTGGATTACTCAACAAGTTCGGTGAGAGGTGTTTACCATGGCAACCAATACCAGGTTTGTGTTGTTGCTGTAGAATCTGGTTGATAGTCACCAGTTTGAGTCGTTTATTGCTGCTGTTTGTACAGCCCGCTGGCACAGAGTCGTCGTATTCGCTTGACTCATCCTTCACTCGCTTACAAGGATGTTCGTCTGTATCCAGTGATCCATACCCGCTCTCTACCGACTGCAGGTCTGATTCCAACGAGTTCGACAACACGGACTCATTCTCTTTGTCTTCACCAATTAAATCAAGTTTCAGAGCGTGTGTATGTTTACCGGTCATGAATTTCAAAATTGAGGTATTTACTGAATTCTTGGTTGATATCAAGTTTGGTGATGTCACACTTGTTGGCGACGACACGCTGCTTTGACTTTCTATGTTTATTAAACTGACGTCTTTTAGTTGGCATTTCCCAACCACTCGGTGATGGGGGGTGTCGGTGTGTTTGTCATGGTTTCGATCGATTCGCCATACTCGGACTGAGCAGTCGTCTGAGCAAGTAATGAGTTTTGTGAAGTCTTGAGGCGACCAGGTGACACTGCTGACCTCCATTGTGTGACCGATGAGAGTGTATGGTGGGCTATCTGGCGAATTGACATCCCAAATGTATGCATGGTTGTCACTTGATCCACTCAATAAGAACCTGATAGACAACAGACAGTTGTCTGATGCGTTGAGAGATGTACATCTCTAATATAATAATTAATGTATTGTGAGATGCATCCCTCCAATACAATAGTCTAGTGTATTGTAAGATGCATCCCTCCAATACAATGGTCTAGTGTATTGTGAGATGCATCCTTCCAATACAATAGTCTAGTGTATTGTGAGATGCATCCCTCCAATACAATAGTCTAGTGTATTGTGAGATGCATCCCTCCAATACAATAGTCTAGTGTACCGTAAAATGCATCCCTCCAATACAATAGTCTAGTGTATTGTGAGATGCATCCCTCCAATACAATAGTCTAGTGTATCGTAAAATGCATTCCTCCAATATAATAGTCTAATGTATTGTGAGATGCATCCCTCCAATATAATAGTCTAGTGTACCGTAAAATGCATTCCTCCAATATAATAGTCTAGTGTATTGTGAAATGCATCCCTCCAATACAATAGTCTAGTGTATTGTGAGATGCATCCCTCCAATACAATAGTCTAGCGTATCGTAAAATGCATTCCTCCAATATAATAGTCTAATGTATTGTGAGATGGATCCCTCCAATACAATAGTTTAGTGTATTGTAAGATGCATCCCTCCAATACAATAGTCTAGTGTATTGTGAGATGCATCCTTCCAATACAATAGTCTAGTGTATCGTAAAATGCATTCCTCCAATATAATAGTCTAATGTATTGTGAGATGGATCCCTCCAATACAATAGTCTAGTGTATTGTGAGACGCATCCCTCCAATAAAATAGTCTAATGTATTGTGAGATGCATCCCTTCAATACAATAGTCTAATGTATTGTGAGATGCATCCCTTCAATAGAATAGTGCAAAGTAATAGCCGACTGACCACATTGACATACATAAATCCCATGACATTTATTTCATTCCTTCAACATTACGGTAAGTAATAGCCAACTCCATACCTGTCATCTGCACTGAGGGCGGATCTCACATAGAACGTCGAGTTCAGATGACCGTGAAATGAACACAACGGCTCCTTACTGAAATTCACACAACTGTACACATAAATGCTAAAACGCATAATAATTAATTAACTACACAATAAAATTATATTAATATTAACTAGCATACACATCATCGGTACAGCTGGCAAATAATCGAGAGCATGTTGAATCCAAGACTAGCGATGAATACCCTGTTGATATCAAAGAGAAGAGTATTGTATTCTACTAATAGCCACTTCCAAATAATGAGACGATTGCAACCAACCATGCTGTCTCTGTCTCCTGCCAGCATACGGAAATTTCTCCCAACACGTCGGCTCTTTGCCGGTAACATTGATCTTCCGAATGTCCCAAAATTTGATCTCACTAATATCAATTATTAGTCATTAAAATTAGTAATTGTTATCAATGAGGTGTACAAACTATGTGTACTTTGTATATAACAGATATAATAGTGTGTGTGTGTGTGTGTGTGTGTGTGTGTGTGTGTGTGTGTGTGTGTGTGTGTGTGTGTGTGTGTGTGTGTGTGTGTGTGTGTGTGTGTGTGTGTGTGTGTGTGTGTGTGTGTGTGTGTGTGTAATACCACAGAGTCATACTTGTCTGATGCTCCTGCTGAGACAACAGTGTGGTCATGTTGAAACAAGACACATGTAACACTTTTGTGATCTCCACGCTGCAATCAAATTTCAAATCAGTAAGATGTTTGAATGCCTTTAATGGATTCCCTAGACATATACAAACTGATAATATTTTGTACACACACACACACACACACACACACACACACACACAACTCAATACACACACACACACACACACACACACACACACACACATACACACACACACACACAACTCAAATACACACACACACACACACACACACACACACACACACACACACACACACACACACACAATCATCACATCCTGATACTTGCCTACTATTTAATTAAATTAGGTTAGTATTGTACTTAATATCACGTGACTAATATAAGTAAATGACCAAACGGCAACTGCCAATCTTTTCTGCAATCACATCAATTCACAGAGTACAACTTGCTACTGTAGTACAAATCATTGACCATTTGAGAAATTCTCATATTAAGACTGCCCTCGTCAAGTATCTCAAAAGATCATTTATTATCATTACTGTTAATATTGATTTATTTTTATTAATTTATATTAATGAAATAATTTAGTTTAATACAAAACATAGACTCACTCCAAATGATTTCTGTTTCGTCAATCCTGATCTCCGACGCTTGTTTTGAGACGGTTTGGAACCTCCAGCAACTTGCAGTAAAGGAACATGAGCATTGGCAATAATTAACGTTGAAGCAACTGCACAATCAAACAGAAACCGAGTGATGCAATGATAATCAGACAATAAAACATCAAATATAAAACATTACAGATATTGATATTAATATTAATAAAAATCAAGTGTTAATATTAATAAAAAATCAAGTGTTAATATTAATAACAAGTGTTAATATTAATAAAAACCAAGTGTTAATATTAATAAAATCAAGTGTTAATATTAATAAAAATTAAGTGTTAATATTAATAAAAATTAAGTGTCAATATTAATAAAAAATCAAGTGTTAATATTAACATACAAACTTTTTTATTTATAATAATTTAAAAATTGATATTAATTTATTTTAATTTGCAAACTAATTGAGTACAGATACCACAGTGTAAACAATTTGTGACACCTGATGCTTGTCTGTTGCAACGAGTGTCCCATATCATGATGTTGCCATCACGACTGCCACTAACAAATACGTCTGTTGACGCACAAGTGATTAGTGGCATAAATTGATTGTCACTGATATCAACTAACTCGCATCGTTTCTCCTAAAGTTAATCGACTTGATGCTGCTCTGGTGACCGATAAATTTAGTGATGGGTGTGTGGTGGATTGTGTCCCACAGAACACACGTTTGGTCACCAGATGCGGTTAACTACAGAAAAGGTGTTGAAATGTCAGTTTGACTGTAAATCATGCACACACAGATGGACACACACACACACACACACACACACACACACACACACACACACACAAACATGGACACACACACATACATGCACACACACACATGCACACACACACACACACACACACACACACACACACAACTCGTTATCTCCCATCTAACTCACCAATTTCGGCTCAGTCTCATTCCAGGCCAGGTCAAACACTGCATTCATATGTGCTGACCATTCTATTGCAACAGGTACATAATATCAATAATCCTCACTGCGATGGCATATTATGTTAGTCACCTGCAATGGTAGAAAACTCTACCATCTTGTTGGTATCAATGAGCTTGACAAAACCATCTTCATCTGCTATTGCTAGAATGTGAGTTGAACCTGCAGCTAAAGGTAAGCATTGATATCAAACGTACGTGTAAAATAATTTGACAACAAAAATGAGAACTGAATGAGAGTCTGTAGGCAGGCAGACAAACAATAGGCAGCAAAACACACTGAAATATATTAAACAAACACACAGAATGACACACAATTTAAAATTAAAATTTGAAAATGTTCAACTCATGAATCGTCATATCTAGCTGTCTATCTACAATGTCGCAAGTATCAACCACAACTTTGTTCTCCTGTTGTGTTCAACTGTTGTCAAGATCGGTGTACATGAATGTGTCTCTACGAGTTCTCAATGAGTGAATACTCACTACAAAATTCTCTTGTCTTCAAAATAGAGAAGAAATGGACAGACAGACAACAGACAGACAAACAGACAGACAGACAGAGAGAGAGACAGAGAGACAGACAGAAGAAGAAAGACAAACAGAGAAAGAGACAGAGAGACAGAAAGATACACAGACAGACAGACAGACAGACAGACAGAGAAACAACATATAGACAGAGAGACAGAGAAACAACATATAGACAGAGAGAAAAACAGAGAGACAAACAAAAAGACAGACAGACAAAGAGACCGAAAGACAAACAACAGACAGACAGAAAGACAAACAGAGAAAGAGACAGACAGAGAGACAGACAGGACAGACAGGCAGATAGACAGACAGGACAGACAGGCAGATAGACAGACAGAGAGACAACATATAGACAGAGAGACAAGCAGAGAGAGTGACAGAGAGACAGACAGAGAGACAAACAAAAAGACAGACTGACAGAGACAGACAAAAGACAGACAGACAGACAGACAGACAAAGAGAGAGAGAAAGACGACAGACAGACAGACAAAGAGAGAGAAAGACGACAGACAGACAGACAGACAGACAGACAGACAGACAGACAGACAGACAGACAGACACACACACACACACACACACACACACACACACACAGATTAACGACAGACAGACACACAGACAAAGAACTAGACAAACAAAAGACACACAGACTGACAAACAGACCAACAAGCAAGCAGGCAGACAACCAGCTCCTACGATACCTTTACTGAACGCGCAGCCAAAGGGCGGAATCTCAACCTACAAAGAGTAGCAATCAAGCAACACAGCAACACACACCCGGCAACGCAGATGCTCAACCTACACCCAACTCGCTGTTCTCCACCACGTGCTCGTCTTCAGAGTAACACACAAAATCCTCCAAGAGATTTCTACACGGCGCGACTCTGCAACTGCGTCCTGCACGACATACAAGTAAGGATGAGTTCTACTGCATCGTGACGTCATCGAGGAAACGTAGCGGTGCTTTGCTCGCCTCTAGGAGTTGGCAGTTGGCGTTGACGTAGAAAACTGGGGATGTTCATAGCATCAGCAGATCGACTAGCTTTAGAGAGATAACCGTTTGGCGGTTTTGAGTATTCGCGCCAAATTACATAACGCGCGCAAGCCAATTGCGCCAAATCGCGTAGGGTTACGTGTACACCTCGGAGCCCACACACAATGAAGCGCGACAATGCGTTATTGCGCTTTAATAATCACAGGTTTACGACAAGCCTGTCCTCCTAGAATTAAGCTACAATGTGCACAGCAAAATGCACAAATTTTTTAAAAAATATTTAATTATTAAAAATCTAATGACGTCACGCTCACGACAGTCCCGTATGTGACAATGTCGGACGGCGCGGAGGCTAGCCGTTCGCCGTGGGAGGCAATAGACGAGCACTGGAGAGCAAGGATACAGTTCATTGAAGAGCACAAAGCGACGTACGGGCCGGACAAAGCGCTAACTCTCTCGCACGTGTGGCACAACGTCTACTATCACGGCGCACGGTATCCGCCCGACGTTCAACAGCTGGTGTCGCGCTGGGAACCCAATCTCGACGACCTACCCGTGCCGCTCATAAGCAAGAAGAAAGAAATCTCCGGCGGTTCATCACTGAAAGCCGCTACAACCCCATTGGTCGGCACCGACTGTGACGTCACCCCACTGATCACTGATGCCGATCTCCCGGATGTCGACTTATCCAGTATCTCTCACGAATTGCTATCCTTGTCGAAGAAAGTGTTCATCGAGGAAATTTCAAGTATAAAGGAACCGGTTAACTCGATCTACAACTGTGCACAGAAATCGAAAATTTCGATAAAATTTGACGAAATACGAAATCAAGTGAAGAGAGACTCACAAGTGATGCTCACTGCCATACTCGACGGCGTCCGTGTTGCCTCAGCGGCCG
>NC_085092.1:4698970-4778970 GCF_963422355.1 Corticium candelabrum | reverse complement strand
CATAAGTTTGTTGTCACAAAAGAAAACATGTAGCAACATTTACAGTAAACAATTATTTTTAATTTAGTAAATACTTCTAATAATATCAATAAATAATTAACTTGGTTAATAATTATTATTTAATTATTAATTATACATTTAATTTAATAATTCATATAATATTTCTAATAATATCAATAAATAATTAAATTGGTTAATAATTATTTATTAATTATTAATTTATTGATAATGTCACGTGTCAGCAAGCAACATATTTTGGGTTACAAGTTGTACTACCATATTTGGAGAAAAGAGAGGAGCTTGTATTGACTAAAGTCAAATGACTGAATGCGGGTGCTGGTAACCATAAATCCAGTTACTCGTACATTAGAGTTACTTAGTTGCATCTATATGTTAAAATATAGTGGCATGAGTCATATGCCAATTTCCCCTGTTCATTGCGTTTCTTCCGCTGTGCACGTACGTATACATACACAACCATCCTTCAATCAAACCGTGACAGATAAATAATTTTTCAGTACATTGAGAGGTTGTCTCAAAGTGAAGAAGGATTTGACTAGAATTAAGCTCTCTGATAATTCACTCGGCATTTAATCTTGTTGTAAGTCGTACATTGGACGGACAGACAGGTAGACAGACAGGCAGATAGACAAACAGATGGGCAGACAGACAGGTGGACAGACAGACAGGTAGACAGACAGGCAGATAGACAAACAGATGGACAGACAGACAGGTAGACAGACAGACATATGGACAGACAGGTAGACAGACAAACAGATGGACAAACAGATAGAAAGACAGATAGACAGACAGACAGATGGACAGAAAGAGAGGTGGACAGACAGACAGACAGACAGATATACAGACAGACAGATAGACAGACAGATGGACAGGCAGGTAGATAGACAAACAGATGAACAAACAGATAGAAAGACAGATAGACAGACAGACGGATGGACAGAAAGAGAGGTGGACAGACAGACAGACAGACAGATATACAGACAGACAGACAGACAGATGGACAGACAGACAGATAGACAGACAGACAGATAGACAGACAGACAAACAGATAAACGTGTAGACAGACAGACAGATGGACAGACAGATAGACAGACAGATAGAGATAGACAGACAGACAGATAGACAGAAAGAGAGGTGGACAGACAGACAGACGGACAGACAGACAGACAGACAGATAAACAGACAGCATGTAGACAGGCAGACAGACAGACAGAGAGACAGACAGACAAACAGATGGACAGACAGAAGGACAGACAGACACACAGATAGACGCACAGACAGATACTACTGACATTATCATGTTCTGACCTGTTTATTCATTGCAGAAAGATCCATCGAATCGGTATACTTCTGCAGCTGATCAAACGGCCTGTCTAGTCGTAAGTCTGGATGCGTGTTGTCTGGGTGAGACTCAATCACTGAAGACAGAATGATAACAATGTTTTCTAAGACACGTTTGTTAATGTCCTCACCCGTGTGTTCAGACACAACGATTCTCATGTACCCGATGAATCCATACACTCGAACGATAATAAGTGGAATGCCGTAATCGCAGAGAACTTTGTCAAGAAGAAGCAGAGTTCTGTGAAAATTCAAATGTTCAAGCTGCCAGATTAGAGTTTTATAGGAACCATGATTTATTAAGAGTGATTGAACAGACAAGTGTGTAATTAGCAAACACACACACACACACACACACACACACACACACACACACACACACACACACACACACAAACAGGCAGGCACACACACAGGCACGCACTCACATATGCACACACACACACATGTACAAACACACACACACACACACACATGTACAAACACACACACACACATGTACAAACACACACACACACACACACACACACACACACACACACACACACATGTACAAACACATGTACAAACACATGTAGAATAAGAAACAAATACACCCATACACACAAACACACACACAGACAGACAGACAGACAGACAGACAGACAGTAATGTACTTGTGTAATCTGTTGTAGTTGTGACACTGTTACTTTACTTGCACATGTCTTAGCTTTGATGTATAAAAATATATGAGTATTTGACAGACAGACAGACAGACAGACAAACAGAATTTAGTTGCTTTGCTTAGATGGTGTATATTAGTTCCATGTTTGAAAATATATGTATTGACAAACAGACAGACAGACAGACAGACAGACAGACAGACAGACAGACAGACAGACAGACAGACAGACAGACACTTTATTCTCATACAGACTCTACTTGTACATATGCTAAAAGAAACCCAGTCCCTGCAAACAACAGAGTCATAGATTAACTAATGGACTTGGCCTTGAATGCCAAAGTCAAATACCGTATAAGATGAAACATTGGCGGGAATTTCTATTGGCGGTTTGCTAAGAAATTGACGGACAAAGCATATTGGCGGATTTTATTTTGGCAGTCGACATCGTTGTTTGATAACTGATGTACGTCTTACGATAAGTGGTCAGGGAGGAGTTTGTGATTGACAGCTGTGTTTGTGGCTCACATTCCCTAACTTGCTGGTCTCCAACTACTGCATAGTGATGAAGAACTGCTGTGTCAGTGCAATGAACGTGACCCACGTGAAGGTGACAGTCCAGCTTCATCTGTAGTCTCATGGCCTCGTTCATAGGCACAACAGACGGCAAGCAGAGATTACCTACCATCTTGTGGCCTCATCGGCGTGACATACCACCACATCGCCATATGATACCTGATCCACGTGAGTGATGACATCAACATATCCAATTGCCCAAATTAATGGCGGATTTTATAATAATATTGGCGGTCGCTGAAAAATCCCACCAATCCACCAAAATAGATTCCCCGCCAATATTTCATCTTATACGGTAATCTATCTAAATCTTCATGATTAGGTGACAGTTTTGAAAGTTTCTGAGGACGACTTTGGCATTGCATCTTTGTAGAATTGTAGAAAATCTTTTTCTCCAATAAGTTACAAACATGGCGGCATTAAAATTGGCTTCTAGATTTACTGACTGTTGTGACAGACAGACAGACAGACAGACAGGCAAGACAGACAGACAGGCAGACAGACAGACAGATAGACAACCGGACAACCACACAGAAACAGACAGACAGACAGACAGACAGACAAACAGACAGACAGAATGAAAGCGACATTCAGAACATCATTCATTATAATTTTAGTAGTATTCAATCTGTATGTCTCAGTAAACGGACATTTAGCTTAGCAGTTTTACCTATAGTGTTCTTGTAAAATTTTGCTTTTTGTGTTCAATAGTGAAAGAAGACAGACAGACAGACAGACAGACAGACAGACAGACAGACAGACACACACACACACACACACACACACACACACACACACACACACACACACACACACACTAACAAATGTACTGCACACACGTAGACTAAGAAACCGATAACCCAAGATGCCCACAAGACACACAAGCAAACAAGCAAGAAATATTAAATCGCAGAAGTCATGTCAACATGCATGTCACAATGTGTCATCATCACAAGCACACACAGTTGTCTGCATTATTATTGTTGAATAATACTTTTCTTCCAGTCCAGTGGCAACAACACAGCTGAACGAGCTAAAGAATTCCGGCCTATTCTCAAGTATCCGATGAGGAGTCTGAAATAGATTAAGAAAAGTGACTAGTTTCAGTGTTTGTAAGCAATTGAATACAGTTAGTAAAATCACACACACACACACACACACACACACGCACGCACGCACACACACACACACACACACACACACACACACACACACACAGACACACAACATGCATGCTAACAACACAACAACAATGCAAAATACACTCGCATTGTATTCATCTCATTGAAAACCATTTCTCTGTTTACCTCGTCTAAGTAATTTCCTGTCACGTCCGAGTTCAATTCAAGAAGCAACGCGGTTGCGCATTCGGCACGAGACTACACACGACCGACGTTACAAAACATCCAACAAATATAAACACAAAATGCTCACTTTTCCAATCCAATCCTTCTGCATGAAGAAACTAAAACCAACAAAAATTGCAACAAAATGAAATACACACACACACACACACACACACACACACACACACACACACACACACCACATACACACACACACACACACACACACACACACGCAACACACCCCCACCCACCCACCCACACACACACACACACACACACACACACACACATACACACACACACACACACACACACACACACACACACACACACACACACACACAACACACCATTAAAAATGCAAATGAACTTCTAGTGTCACAACAGTTGACATACTCTACTATTGCATTAAACAGAGGCATTGAAAGAGCGCCGGCCAAGCCATGGCCATACCACTCTTAAAGACTTTGCCAGCCACCATTAAAATATACTTCTAGTTTAGGATTAGGCAATTAAATAACAAATATATGTTTACAACATCATTCTGCATACCAAATATTCAAGGTCATAAAGTTACTCGATATTCAGAAGTTCCATTTCATAGTCATACGTGTCAGTGAGGAGAAATTGATAAATTTTTCGGTGTTTTAGTTGTTGATAAGAGACCTGGCTAGTGCACACTAATCTTGTATTACCACGCCTACTTAATGCGCACTAGGCCAAACCACTCTATAATCACGTGTCACAGGTCAAGCTTGCCATGTGGGTGATGATATGACAGATAATATGACAGATAACGCATCCTGATATATAAATTCACAATTAATCATAAAAAGGATACACACACACACACACACACACACACACACACACACACACACACACACACACACACACACACACACACACACACTAGGTTCGTATAAATTCACATCTACATTCAGTATACCTAATGTGGAGAAAATGGCATATAATATGAACAATAGTTGAGTACGTAACAGCTTCAGTCATCCAACATATTCACTTATCCAACGGGGGGTTCCGGTCCCAAGGGGGTTTCTTAGTGTCTTAATTTTATATTTACATTTGCAGCAACCAATAGAGAGCATATACAATAATTATAATCATTATATATCCCGTTTTTTATACACTATATATAATTATATATTTATAAATTAAATTAATATCAATTAACACTAATTAATATTAATTAATTAACATTTAGTAGTGTGCCACGCCCACTCACTTGCTTCCGACGTCTTCCTCTGTCACTTTCTCGCCATCTACGACGACGAATGAGCCACATCCGGGGAGTACGACATTTTTCAGTGTCTCCGTGCCGGTCGCTGTGGCGTTGAGAAGACAAACGCGCGCGTCTTCGAGTGTCGTCTGCCCGTGATCTCCCCACAGTCTATCACAGATAAAATGAAATGGAAGAAAACTGTACGATATTAAAGATTTTACCTCAGCTGTCGGTCGTATTTCTTCGATTTGTCTGAAAAAGCGTCGCTCGTTCCAGCCATGATCACGTGCAAACATATGGGATATGATCACATACGGGATATGAGGACATACGGGTTTTAATACTGGACTTCAAGCATTTGTAAGCGCCATTTACAAAGTGTCTTTCTGTTCATCATGACTGAGGCTTCAGGAAGGAGTCAAAAGAAGGTAATTCATTCATTGATTTGTTTTTTAGGCAAACCTAACGATTCTATTTGTAAAAGATCGCTCAGAAAAGCCGCACGCCCCTCGCACCCATCCAGCCTGTTGCTGGTAAGGAGAACAAATACGTTACGAGTGCAAGACCTCCGAAAGTAAGCGTAAAGGTAAGACTTATAATATAGTTTTGGTTTTGGAGCCTCAGAAATTGCTGTGAGTACGACTGCGCATGCGCTCTTATAACGTTTGTACTTTATGTATTAGGCATAATTAAACATTTAGAATTAAAGTATTGTATTGTAATAATTTAGTATTAATTTGTATACTACATTCTATATTTTTAAAATTGATAATATTGCTTATATTGACTAATGTTTGTTAGACACGGAAGTTGGGCAAGAAATCTAGCTTGAAGGTCAGTGCAGGTCATGCTGTTCAAACGTCGACAACAGTGGGCTCTACAAGTGTAAGCCTCCTACAGGCTACTTTGAGCCACGCGAGACATGCTTGTGAACCAGAACAGCAATCGAAGTCGTTTACACAAGATGAAACTGATGATGACGTAGCAGCTATGCTGACGTCAGAAGAACCAACTGGCTTGTATTACAAACTGCTAGCCGAAGAACGGCGTATTGCACTTAAGGAGACGCTGGAGGAAAACAGGAGGGTATAGAGATTTATCGTTTATATTTATTGTATTAATTATTAATTAGTTATTAATTTATTAATTAGTTATTAATTAATTAATTATTATTAATTAATTAATTATTAATTAGCTATTAATTAATTATTTATTAGTTATTAATTAATTATTAATACCTTTATGTGTTTGTATGTTGCAGCTTTATGAAAAAATAGACGACTTGACACACAGAATTAAGATTTTGGAGGAGCAAGCCAACTGTGCTGTGTACTTTTCGTCTCTTTGTGCTGCTTTGAAGGCCGATAAAACACAAACTGTAGAAAGTCCCGGATGTTTGTCAAATGATGATCGTGTTGTTGCTGTTAGTTTACAACATTCAGGGCACAGACCAAAACTAGGGAGACAGTTTTAGTTAGGTAATAGAGAGAGACATATATTGTGTTGTATTGAAGAGTATATCATATGACAAGTTTGGATATTTATTCAGTTCAATGTTTCCGTAATCGCTTCGCTCGCGTTTTGTGCGCATGTGCAGTCGTTTGGTTACCGTGGTAACGTCACCTTTTCTTCTTGTCTGTTTTCTCACGTTTCTCGCTATGTCGGGGGAAGCGGCTCGTCGCGGAGCTGTAGAAATGTCGGAAGGAGGACCCGGCGCACTCTATCAGATGAGTTTTCTCGTCAACGAGAGCGTGACGGAAATGCTCAAATTGCTCAACTACGAGGAGACGTTCTGTAAAGAGTTCAGTTTTAAACCGTTCAGTCGACATTTCTTTGCCGTCTCTCGAAATACTGGCCAACAATTTCACGCGTTCGCCTCCCTGTTCGCCTGGCTCGTGTCCCTATTGGGGACCCACTTCGAGGCACCTCAAGAGTACGACGACCCGAACACCATACTCTCACAAATCGTCGACGAGCTGAAAACTATCGGTTACGGAACCGACTTCCCGCGCTCCAAACTGCGCCAAGGCAGCGGAGAGGTCGTGCTTGACATCCTAAAAGGTCTGTGCGAGAAAGTCCTGACTGCGAGCGGATTTCAATGGAAAAGCGCCGTCTTTCACGAAGAGGACGTCGACGAGGAAGTAATCGGCGACGAAACGGCGGAACTAACGACGAAAGACGTGGAGGAGGAAATAGTGGACGAGACAGACCAGCACGACGATTTCCTCGATTTGGAAGGAATGAAGGAACTCAATCTGCGGCCACTGGAGCGAGGGAAACCGGAGAGTGTGTTAGAGTCGAGTCAGGATGCCGCTGAGTGGCGACTGGAGGTGGAGCGGGTGCTTCCGATGCTAAAAGTGCACATTCGGACTGATAATAAAGACTGGCGGTCGCACATCGAGCAGATGCATCAACATCAGAGCGAAATAGACTCGGCGATGGTCGAGACGCAGAGTCAACTCGACAAGCTGTACACAGAGGTGACACGGACGCTCGAAAAGATCGGGAGTCGTGAGAAGTATATCAACCAACAGTTGGAGGGACACATCGAGGAGTATAGAAACTTGCAGAATAAACTTGCAGAAGTGCAGCAGAGGTATAAGAGCAGTAGTGGGAGTGTGAACGATTTGACACGCGACTTGGCTCAGATCACTGACGAGTTAGAGGTCGTGAAGGCTCAGATGGACGAGCGAGGCACGAGTATGACCGACTCTGGGCCGATTGTGAAACTCAAGCAGGGCTTGCAGCGACTGAAAGCGGAGAACAAACAGATGGAGTTGCGTATCGGCGTGTTAGAGCACGTGCTCACGTCGGGAATGGTTCGCGATCGAAGCGCGTTACAGCAGGACATGAAGACGTCGGATCCTCATGAACATTATGGGAGATTCGAAGCGTTTTAGGCGACCACACTAGTTGCCAACATAATGT
The DNA here is from genome assembly GCF_963422355.1 of Corticium candelabrum. Taxonomy (NCBI): domain Eukaryota; kingdom Metazoa; phylum Porifera; class Homoscleromorpha; order Homosclerophorida; family Plakinidae; genus Corticium; species Corticium candelabrum. The sequence goes on along the minus strand of NC_085092.1, from coordinate 4,770,851 downwards.
ACGTAGTCTATCATTTCTATTAAACATATACCAGTGGAAAACATTGAGGTGGTGTGTGTCATTGAGCGTGCGGTTTGTTGGTGTGGTAGGTGGGAATTGTGCCAGTGACATCGTCAGTACTGTAAGTCTATTATCCACTGTGTTTATATTACCTGAGGTGTCATGCCTGTAGGTACATGTATAGTAGGGCAGGCCGGTCATGTGACTCATGACCAACCTCATAACACGTGACCATACTAATAAGAAAATTTATTTATTACTTGCGTCATAGGATTCTGTTATGCAATAATATTAGGGAAGTAGCACAACTTTGCGTTCAGTGGGGCATACTGTAGTTTGACAAAATTAGACAAGGACTGGGTGTTCCCTACAGTAGCTAGGCAACGTAGGGCACGTTACTGCACTCTCACTACACACACACACACACACACACACACACACACACACACACACACACACACACACACACACACACACACACACACACACACACTGACACACTGACACACACACACACACACACACACACACACACACACACACACACACACACACACACACAGCACACGGTAAATACCAAATTACTTCGGCATCTTTTACTTGCAATTGTGATTGCTGCAATGCATGACGTCACATTCATCATGCTGACACACACGCTCCTCGAGGATTCCATGCAGGTTTCCCTACACAACAAGCCACCAACATTTGACACTATTACATTATCTCTTCCAATATCCTACTCGAGCCTCCAGCCTCGAGTGTAAAGAACACTACCAAAATAGTGGCCCCAGAGTGGTCACGTGATTAATATTGATAGTGATATCAGCAAATTAAAAAAATGACGAAGTCTAAACCTAAAAAATCGGCTAGGTCGAGCAAACTGCGTAGATATAACGCAAAATGCGTTAGACGGAGTGCGGCTGTAGAGGTAGATTTATAGTTGATTTTAGAAGTTCTACTTACGGGAGAGAGATGCGCCATTTAAGTGATAAGAGTTTCATGCCTGACTTGTGCCATAGTTTTTGAAGCCTGGTGTCACAATTGGCACCATCACTATAGCAACGGCATTTGTGGTCATTAGTAACTGAAGCTGTGGTTGTGTACGTGTTCAATTACTCGAATCTTGCTTCTTCCAATACAACACGCACGCCCGAATGTTGGTTAACTAACGACCCCTGTAGGTAGGTAAACCAAATTTCATCACACCACCAACGCATTCCCGCAGATTGACTAATTGTTCACGTTTCCTCACGCATCTAAATCCGACCAAACTCACCCGTTTCGTCACGCCACGAACGGCGTCCTTCCATGCAAACCAGTCATCTAAACACGTCATAGCGGTAGGAGGCGATTTCTCCTTTCCCGCGCATCTTGCTGCAGTCTGCAACGTTCAGCGGCTGCTGCTTTGATTGCTAGCTCGTATAGTGAAGCAGGCTTCAGGCGCGTCTCATCGGGGTTCCGCGAAATGTTGATTGCATTAGCGGTGCCTCTAGGCGTATACCAACCCGACGCATTTACTGATTCTGTCGTGCCTGCTGCGTTGACTTCATTCCATTATTCCTCGTCGTTTGGAGCGTCACCTGCGAAGGGCATCTCGGCGTCGCAAGCCCGCGGACAAGGTGAAGAATGTCGAGTTTCTTGTTTGTCTTGGCAATTGTGGTACTGTCGGTTGGATTGCGAGTTGAGACAGCAGAAGGTAAGCGAGTTAGACAAACTAAATGTAGGGAAATTGCAAACTGAAGCTCCTAGAGCTGGAATGACACGTCAGCGAGTGTCTAGACGCGTCGTAGTTGTCGAAACTTGTAACCTAGGCTCGAAAACGGACGAGTTTCAGGGTTGCTTTGCCGTCTATTTCGAATACCGTGATGCGTCTATATTTGTATTGCGACGGATGATCGTTATCAGTTGCGATTTATGTGGTAATGGCACTAAAACTAATGTAAACGGAACAAGACGGTACCGCATCATCCTGCCGACATCACTCCTGGTCCTCACCGGCGTTTGCACAATCCCGGATGTGGTCAGTTAATTCGGAGTTCATTCACTCTTCTTGCGATGTCAACTACGATTTTGCCTTCGCGCGAGCGAGTTCTGCACTCATGCAGCTGACTCATGCAGTGCAATCGAGTTAGACAATTTTGCTACAAGAAACAGAAGCGGCAGCAATGCTGCGGGCCATTGAATCGCCGCTGTGACGATAACAACGTAAAGCTTCGCGTCCTAGAAGGGATGACAAATCGTTAAAACTATGCAACTATATATACATCATAAGCGTAGGAGCTTGTGGGCCACGGGGACCATAGCACCCCAATAGTAGTGTTTCCTGCCTCACTGCAGCTGTATCCGGTGTTGGCTTAGCTAATTGGAAAGTGAGATGTGCATGGTATTTGGAAAAGCTTCGGTCGTTAAACAGGTAAACAGGGCTTACAGAAAAGAGTTAGACATGGCTTAGGAATAAACAACAGAGAGTCAGTAACAGACAGAATGGGAAATTGGTCTACAGAAGCTTCGGACAAATGAAGAAAAGTCAATTACATTATAGGACGAGGACATTGCATTCGGTAAATGAAATTGTAGAACGCATAGCATGCATGGCGAACCAAAAGAACCTTCGAAGTAAGTAACTTAGGTTGCGTTGTGAGTTGGAGTGCTAGAGTAGTTATGCATGTGTGTTTGTGCAGTTGTAGTAGTGTTTTGGTATATATATATATATATATATATATATATATATATATATATATATATATATAGGTTCACATCCTCATGATTATCAGCACATCAACTGTACCGGCTTCTGCTCGCCGTCCGATTTGCAATGCAACGAGAGCGACGGCCACGTCGTCTGCGAGAGCAACTGCAGCATTACCCTATACGACTGCGTCACGTGTGTGAGCGCCTGGGAGATGCTCCACTACACCGACACCGGCGAGCTCCTCTACCAGCATCTCCAATCGAATTGCTTCCGGAAACCTCCTCGTCCGTCGGAGAAAGTAGACAAATGCGTTCACGACGACGAGCCGTTCCAACTGTCCGCCCCGAATCCCGCAAGCGTTGTAAGAACGGTTTACTCTTGTCAGTGTCATGAAAACATGTGCAACAGAAAACTGAAGACGAGCATTATAAGAGAGACATTAACAACACAAAGCGAAACGTTTCCGACATCAACAGAGTCGACGGTCACTCCTCCTTCGACTGCAGTCTTTCCATTAACTGTACAAGTAACGACGTCTCTTTACTCTCACATTGGAAGTTCAAGTGCAGTATTTCTCACCACCAGAGCAGCAACACAGTCGACATCACCCCAACCCTCCTCAGTCTATCACTCAACAGCCACTGCATCCCCACCCGTTCCGATGGAAAACACATCCATGCCACTGATTCGTACTGCTCACGGATCATCCAACCACATGCAGATGGCTCTCATAATCGGCATCGCCGTCCCCGTCGTCACCCTCCTCGCCCTCGCACTCGTCGTCTTCATGGTCCGACGTCTCCGCCGGTACGAACGCTCAAAAAAGGCCGAGGCTAGAGACCACCGTATCAACTCCATATGCAGCTATGTGGCCGACTCCGGTCTCGGATCGGGTACCAGCACTTATCGCACTTTCGATTTCCAAGAGATTCGTCTGGAAAATCTAGTAAAATGTGGTCGCTACGGCGTCGTGCGGAGAGCAAATTTCAAGGGTGAAACAGTGGCTGTTAAGATCTTTCAACACTCGGAACGCACGGCGTGGGCAACAGAGAAAGACTTTCTTCAAGATCCGTCTCTCGTTCACGACAATGTTGTCCACCTGATTGGCGTAGAGAGTAAGGATGTCGGAGACACTCGCGAGTATTGGCTCGTTATGGCGTACTACGAGGGTGGAAATCTGAGCGACTTTCTCAAGACGAGTGTCCTCACTTGGAATGACATGTTGTTCCTCAGTCGATGTGTTGTGTCGGCTGTCACCTATCTGCACTCCGAGTCGGGTAGACATGGTGTGCGGAAGACCAGTGTGGCACACAGAGACATTAAGAGTGCTAATGTTCTTGTGGAGAATGCACACAGGTGTGTACTGGCCGATTTTGGTATGGCAATTCGACTGAAGGACGATATTAGTATGAAAGATTTGGCTAACAATGGGCAGGTAAGGGTTGTGTGTGTGTGTGTGTGTGTGTGTGTGTGTGTGTGTGTGTGTGTGTGTGTGTGTGTGTGTGTGTGTGTGTGTGTGTGCGTGCGATGCGGAAAGTGTGGATTAATTAAGGTTAGGTATGAATAGTTTGTATTGGTGATCAGTGGTTGTACAGGCAATCCATGGATTGTACAGAGCAATCTCTGGACTGTCCAAATCTGCACATTGCGCACAACACACACACACACACACACACACACACACACACACACACACACACACACACACACACACACACACACAGACCCAAACACACACACACACACACACACACACACACACACTGACACACACACACACACACACACACACACACACACACACACTGACACACACACACACACACACTGACACACACACACACACACACACACACACACACACACACTGACACACACACACACACACACACACACACACACACACACACACACACACTGACACAAACCCACTGACACACACACACACACACACACACACACACACACACACACACACACACACGCACGCACACACACACACACACACACACACACACACACACGCACACACACACACACACACACACACAGACACACACACAGACACAGACACAGACACAGACACACACACACAGACACAGACACAGACACACACACACACACACACACACACACACACACACACACACACACACACACACACACACACACACACACACACACACACACACACACATAAACAGAGAAACAGGCACACAGTACACTAGGATCAGGCGTCATCAGCCTATACAATAGTTACAAATAGACACGCAAAAATACACATAACACAGTTACAAACTGCCTCACTTGTGAAGCCACACTTAGCAGCTCTAACTGACAAGCACTTCATACCACAAATAAATATTTATCCTGAGATCACAATTAGGCAAGTCGATGTATTGTATCTAACTATTTCTATTCTGTTGTTAGTGTGGAACTGCTCGTTACATGGCGCCCGAGGTGCTCGATTGCCGAATGAACTTAGAGGATCTCAACTCATTCAAGCAAATCGACATCTACGCTATGGGACTGGTGCTATGGGAGATAGCAAATCGATGCAACCATACAGGCGGTAACACAGTACAAACACACAGTCATCCGATACAACAATACAAATCGAAGTTATTTTTTGGGTAGTGAGGAAGTACTTGCTTCCTTATCAAGACGAAGTGGGCATGAAGCCGAGCATGTCGACGATGCGAACGGTCGCACTGCTGCAGAAACGAAGGCCGATGATACCACAGGAATGGCGTCATAACAGAGTGAGTGTTGTGTCACCATAGAAGTGCCACTCAAACAAGCATGCATTACTGGTGGTGATCACATAACCTCTATGGACTAATCATTTTAGTGGGGATATCAATAGAGGCACCTGACTACTATAATTGCTAAAGGAAATTATGCCATAGCTCGTCCATCACTATGACTCTCTATGATTATGACTATCACTATGAGTCTCTAACCAACTGAGCTACCGTAAAGTCGCAAACAAAAGCTGCGGCTTAAGTAAGGCTACTATTTGAGCAGAGGCATAGCATGGCATGAGTTAGACCGAGCTATAGCCCATCATTTGTAGGCGAGGTCATAAAATTGTAAACACGTGTGAGGACCAAAGCTGTTTAGTATATACACCACCCTTTTTTCTAGTCTGGATCTGCCACTGATTCTACCGTATCAGTCAATTAGAAACTAATAAAAGTAGGCGTGTCCATAAAGTGGGCGTACCCCATTTCTAGAGGTCACACTAAACCCCTGATTCGAGGGCAAACTCTGTGAAGGATGCTCACCACAGTAGCACAGCAGCAAATTCCAACTAGAGATCCTGATGACTGGGATACATGGCCAGAGCAACTAGATATCATGCACTACAGTATTTTGCACTCTACTTGTCACGGTCATCTTTGGCATCCTCCTCTGCTTCACATTCCTGTTCTCTTAGTATGATAGCGTTTTGAACCGTCTCATCTCCATGGGTGACCTCACTACGAAATACTAGCGACTTGACAATCCTGGCAATAACCGCATCCCGGATAATAGCCACAGCTTCTATTCAAGGGCGGCTTATAAGGAAAGGAGGTACCAGGCTACTATTCAAGAGCGGCTTTTATTAAAAAAATTACTCTTATTCAAGGGCGGCTTTTATTTTAATATGGCTTTTATTCAAGAGAGGCTCTTATTCAAGGTCGGGTTTTATTCAAATGTAGCTTCTATTCAAGGGCACCTTTTATTCAGAGCAACTTTTATTCAAGGGCGCCTTTTATTCAAAGGTAGCTTTTTATTCAAGAGCGGCTTTTATTTAAGGGTAGCTTTTATTCAAGGGCGTCTTTTATTCAAGAACGGCTTTTGTTCGCAACTTTACATTATAGCATTGTACCATACATGGTTTTGAAATAAAATAATAAATCGTGTTTGAGAGCTCATACATTTTTACGGTTGGGACTTGGCCCAGTGTATTATTTACATTATTTATTATTTACTATATTTATTATTTATATCATTTCATTTATTATTCGTTTAATTATCACTTATATTATTTATTTCTATCCATATTTATTGATAATTAACTCAAGTTGAATACACAGGGCATGAATATCATCGCCGAGACCATCGAAGAGTGCTGGGATGAAGACGCAGAGGCACGTCTACCCGCTCACTGCGTCCAACAACGATTTCAAGAAATCCTATTTCCCATGTACACAATGAGATCGCGCAGTACAGCATCGAGATCATCGAGCATCGCCACTCTCCGTTCTCTAAAACCCAAAACAAGCATTGAATTCTCAGAGACTTCATTCCCAGACACAATCGAGCTACCGGAGAAGGCAGAAACAGACAGTGGAGCGAGTCTACCCAACAGCTGGAAGGATGAATCGAATGACACTGAAGTCAACAGAATCAAACGAGAACGGTCGGCGACCAAAAGTGTTACAGCCTTTCCAACTAATCAGAGAGACAGCGGAACAGCATTGGAGGAGACAGAAACGGAGATGAACAGAGAGAGAGATCGATCAGACGATCACGTGGATGATGACCGAGATCACGTGATCATACACATGCAATCGACAACAGTAATTTGCAATACGAACAAGATAGCAGCATACGACATATGACACTATCTCAACAGAAGATATCGTCCACAATATATTAGTAAATAATATTTAATTAATTAACATTTATTTGTAATGCTAGATGGTAGTTGACTTGACACACGATAGTTTCTCAGCAAACTAACAGCATTTTGACTCGAGATGCAACTATTTAATATTGACTAACAGCAGTTATCTATTTATTACGTACTCGAGTATTTATTAACTCGTTCTACAATACAACCAAACGTGGACGAGATGCCACACGCACACAAACATGTGCCACACAAATCGCAATGCAATCATTTGCTTGTATTTCCTGAGAGCTACTTAGCCGTGTAGCCAGAAATATTTTACCCGGGCCTACTTGATATTAATTAACATCATCTTTTTATACTTTAAGTAGCTCCCTGCAATTTCAACACTAGAGACGATACGCCGGTGGTGAAATCCTTAATTAAGTAAAGTCTATAAAATCTAACTGTTTGTCTGTTAGTGTTTGTTGTCAACGAGTTTTTGAAATCTTTCAATTTCAATATACCTTTACAGACTAGAGTATTCCAACGCATGTTGTGTTCGGAAGTGTGGGCGTTTATCTGTAGATTGGTTTCTTACTGCAAATGCGGCAGTTCTAAATTTTTAAAAATTGACTTAACTAGAAAGGTTGCTGCAAGTATAGCCGACTCATAGCCATTGCCATCGCCAAACCCTTCACTAGATACACGCACGACCATCGGTTGTACCAAGTGGAGTGTATGCATGTATACAGCACTCTCGATTGTGTACAGCAGCATGCACACAAGACGAACAAAGTCCTAAGTTGTCGTGATTGCAGAGCTTTACTGGACACTGTCCGGCAAGAAGGCGGAGACCACTGAAGGAAGAATACACGCCACATCTTCGTACAGACTATGATTAGTCCTCGTGCCCACATTGTTGTGTCTAGAGAAGAGAAAGTGGGGTATCCTGCATGTGTATAACTATTGAGAACTAAGGAAATCCAGGGGCGGATACAGGATGGGGCACCAGGGGCACGTGCCCCCGGCAGTGTAAGGCTGCAATTGGACTCTTTACATACCTGCAATTGTTCTACTTCAATGGTAGAAGGAACCAAGGTATGTGTACTGAATGCCATGTTCTGGTATGTGAGGAAACAACCCAGAGAGCTGACTTTACTCAGTGAGGGAGGTGAGTGACAACATGATCTGGTCTGCGAGGAATTATCCAGGACAGGTAAATATCCTGGTGACCCCGGCAAAGTGCCCTGTATCCGCTCCTGAAATCGTCTGTTGTTCTGCATGTAAACCTTTAGAATGTTGATGTTACCTACCAGAGTATTTCTTACTAAGCATGCAACCTTCGACTTGCGACAAACTTAGTTTCAATTTGGCCGGTCACGTGACAAGTAGATTGGTTTCTACAGTCCCATTCAAATCAAAACTAAAGCTAATAACATATACATCTCGCGGTAAATAAAAGTAAACGCATGTACACTATATGTAGCGATAAAAAGGTCTGGATGACGTCACTTCCGCATTGTACTAGCGACCAGAACTTGTAGCTTGCGACCAGATTTCCGAACTTGCGACCGTGCAGGGACGCCTAAATTGTACTATACGGAAAAACATGCATGCCCCTACTAATAAGAGTCTCTAGGATAGTGCAGTGTCCTATATTACGTAGGTGGGGACACTTCCAAGTTTCGACCGATGTAGCGTGCACGCTAACGTTTCTGCTCTCTAATTCGGACTAAACTTTTGTCGTCAAAAGTTTCAAACTTATCTATCCCGTTAATTACCTAGATCGAGTCTTGACTAGACCGACTCTCCGAGTATTGCATGATGGTGTCCGACAACTGGGGAAATAAAATATTCAAGTAACACAGCGACATCAGTTAAGCATAAAACTGGCAAACTAAGCAAATATTGCAATACCGTGTCAAAACAGAAGCACAACAGACCGTGAGGCGATTGCCGTCTTTGCCCAATTGCCCCTAGTTCGACAGAAGCTTCGCCATCCCCAGAAGAGCTGGATCGACTATTGCCAAACCGCGCATATTTGAAATCCGACATCGCTGTCGACGAGCTTCAAAACGTCTCACAGTCTGGCTGGAAAAGTCACTAGCTAGACATTGACATCATCAAACGGCTTTAGTATTCACAGTATTTGCGTGCTGTCAATTTGTCCAGCCCCCTTCTCACGCTCTTCATGCTAATTCGCAGCAAACTCATTAGATATAAGGTGGATAACAGCCGAGGGGTTAGCCCATTGCTTCGTCAGTATTTAGCAATTACGTCATTCTAGGTCAAATTAGTTATAAACAAATTACAAGAGATTCTAAACTTACGAGACAAATCTCGCCCTTCGAAAACTGTTTAGTGTCCCGGATGTTAAATGTCTGGCCTTACACCATGGCGCCCAGCAATGACCATCGTCTGTTGCCCAAGCACGTCTCAAAGGCCACACTCACACAATACTCGAGCCATTATCTAGTTACTAAAGATTTTTAATTAAAGCAATATTAGTTAGATTAATTAACTTATTACGCCATATGGCGGGATTTCGTAAACGTCATGCGGCGGAGGGGGGTCTTGTGCAATGTACGCGCCCAGGCTTTATATTCTCGTCCTTTCTATTGAGTATATTTCATCGACGTCTTCGGTAGTTTCTCCTAGCCAGACAACTTCTTCCTTCTTTTTCGGTTAGCGTGGGACGTGTTATGGTCGTCTCTGGTAGTTTCGCCTAGCCAGCAACTTCTTCTCTTCCGGCTAGAGTGGGATGTGACTCTATATATACTACTTGACAGCTAGTGCATGTAATGGTGCATGCTCTCTCGGCTGTCAACCGTCAGCGTTTTGTCCAGACCAAGAAAGACATGACGTAATAGAAAAGCTGTAAATGACTAGAGTTGCTGCAGTTAGTGGTAGTGCATAGCTTTCATTTGGGTCTCCTTTTTGGGTATCAGTTTAGTATAGAAATGTACTCATGCCGTCAGGTTCTTTTGTCAAAGCATACGCATCGGAATTGCACTGTCACAGTTGATGAGGTCAAAGCGGAATACATTAAAGGCAATTTTTTTAGTCGGACATTGTACTCTAGCAACAGAGGTTGACCTGACAATTTAAATTTAATATTGGGCACTAGTACACTCGCGAGGATTGAACACTAGTCAGGAGTCTAATTAGGATTGCATGGGCATCCATTCTTATTTGATTTCACAAAGTTTTTTCTAATTATCGATATCAACATTTAGTTCATTTTCTTGCATCATATTCACTACTGTAATTATTTGCTATCAAAATGAAAACAAATTTGGCCTGTTTGCTGTTGTTCTGTTGCTTTGTTATTGATCATATGCCTAATGACTAGATCGAACTACACACACACACACACACACACACACACACACACACACACACACACACACACACACACACACACACACACACACAGTAATGATAAATGTCTCATCAAAGCGAATTTGTGGTAGGTCATGAACACCAGTTGGTCGGTGACCAATCATTATATTCCACTCTGACTGGTTCCTGCACAACACTGGCATACGGGAATTTCAATAAAGTAACTCTAGACAAACTGATTGCATGTAGTTAGTACAACGCAGCGCGACATAAATTATGAGGAACTTTGTTATCAATAAACTGAAGTGGCGTCATAAATGTATATATCATATTAGACTCACTGAGTTTGAATATTGTGTCAAAACCAGTGTTTGTTGTTCAATTCTGTCATTTGCAAAGGGTACATTCCTCCCTCTTTAAATAATATTAGAGTTTGACGATTCCTCGATCCTTCACACACCCAAGCATCAGTAAATTCTTAAATAATAAAACAATGTTTTACCTCACTGTCACTCTCAACATCATGAAAATAGAAATTATTGTATACAACCCGCGTACAACAGCAGAGAAAGGTTGTAATATTTTTAGACGTGTCTGTCTGTCTATTTGTCTGTGTGTGTCTATTTGTGTGTGTGTGTGTGTGTGTGTGTGTGTGTGTGTGTGTGTGTGTGTGTGTGTGTGTGTGTGTGTGTGTGTCTATTGTCTTTCTGTCTGTCTATTTGTCTGTCTGTCTATTTGTCTGTCTGTCTATCTGTCTATCTGTCTATCTTTCTGTCAGTCTTTCTGTCTATCTAATCTCTCTATTTGTCTGTCTGTCTATCTGTTTATTTATCTGTCTGTCTGTCTGTCTATTTGTCTGTCTGTCTATATGTCTATCTGTCTATCTTTCTGTCAGTCTTTCTGTCTATCTAATCTCTCTATTTGTCTGTCTGTCTATCTGTTTATTTATCTGTCTGTCTGTCTGTCTGTCTGTCTGTATATTTGTCTGTCTGTCTGTCTACATAGTTTCTCTTGAATGGCTTAACATACCAATATGAAATTATCAGAACAGCGATGTTGCCAATATCTTGGATGACTTCAAACAAGCACTCGGGGTCAAGATCAAGGTCACCACAACACGAGTTGTGTAATCCCATCGTAGATACTTCTAGTTGTTCAATAAATTTGAAATGCAAATTGTTACTTGTAGATGCTTACATACAGTTGATATAATAGTGCACGAATTCATTTAATCAGTAATACATTTAGACAAGTGCAAACACCAAGCAATCTAGCATACCAGCTGATAACATGCAAAGTGTTCAACGTACACATAACATGACAGACTGCTATACAAATCCAATGTATAGTCAATACAAAATTGATATAGTGATCGAAACTGTACAGTGGAGGTTAATTGAAATCTTTTTATTTCGTGTGTGGTGCTACTATTTCACCTCGACTGCAACAATTGTTGCTACGATTGCAGCTATGATGATGATGATGATAAGAAGGATGCACATCTTTGTTCGTGCACTTTTCTATGAACAGGACATGCACAGTTATAATATGGAGTGAAACGTGTGGTGTGATGTGGTATCATGGTGTGTGTGTGTGTGTGTGTGTGTGTGTGTGTGTGTGTGTGTGTGTGTGTGTGTACTAAACAGTAGAAAGCCACATATTCTCGTTACTATTATAACCAATAACTACGATTCAGCAGCAAATCGTACGTCTCCTGCATTCATACGATGACGCATCTGCTGCAACCGCAAATGCTTGATAAACAGCCACATGCAACTTACACATCTTTCAGTGTGTTAGTTGCTGCTTGGATACATAAATGTTTCAGCAACAGTTTTCTTTCTGTCGTACTTGATTGTGACATTGCACATCATCTACAAAGTTGAACCATCTTGCTGCTCCATCAGAGCAACAACATGCGGCCATTGCCTTAGCCTTGTCTCCAGGAGTTCGCTTCGCTCCTCCGTGCAGCACTCGTGCATCACATGACTAGGTTGACGTCACAGCCTCACTCGTCGGAGTGAGGAGAACAACTGGGATCGTCCAAGGGGGCCATAAGGGCCCTTTTTGATTCGATTATGTAAAGATATAATCTGATCCTAATGAGATATATAACATCACGTGAGAGCAACAAAACGTCGCATGCATGGGAGAATGGAATGACCGCCGACAATGCCAACAGAGTGAGGTGTAGAAATCTAGAAGATCCTAACCACGCATGTTTGCTGTAATTTTGAGTTAGTAGACTGCAACAGTCGGGCGTAAAGTAAAGTTTTGCTGGCCTAACCCTTCAATGATCATGATGCGTGATTACCGTGGCACATTTTGGCCGCTGCGAGATCCATGTTGCACAACATGTTCAATCTCACCAAATTTATGCCTACACTAGCCCAAAACAAGACTTCTTTCCCCAAAACAAACAACAACAGAGTTCCAAAATCTACACCCATCGCTGTACCACGCTTCCTCCAAGTATGTGTGTTGAATGCACAAAAAGAGATGCCTTCGTTGTTAACCCTGCTCAGCTGCTGTGGCAAAAGTGACTTTTGGCAAGCTCATGGCAAAGCTGTGTCCGTCACTCCATGGGTGCATGTCGTGTAAACATGCAGTCACGTGAGTTGATTAATTAATTCGCATGCTGCTTCTCACAAGGCTGTTGTGGAGATTGTACACATCAATTACGAGGCAAAGTTTCTAGCGAATGAGAGCGTGCATATTTTAATTACATTATATAATTGAATCAAAAGGGGCCTCACGTCATGATGACGTGCTCGAAAGATGCCAGGTGTTCTCCTTGCTCCGGCGAGTGAGGCTGTGACGTCAGCCTAATCATATGAAGCGCGAGTGCAGCAAAGAGGAGCGAAGCAAATGCCTCGGAACGAGGCTACCATTGCCTCACAGTTTCATTCATTTGTTACTCAATTAAATATACTGTATCATAATAAAATAAAATGTTTTGTAATACAATTAAATAAAATATACTATATTAACCTCATATCATTTGCATATCTATATTTTATGCCAAACCTGATGTTTAGCAGCCGATTTCAGTTGTTGGTTTCCTTCTTCGACTCTAGTTTTAGTCGTTGTAATATTGGCTTCAATCAAATCTGCAATAGGAGAAGATTACATAATCAACTAGTTCACAACAAGACGAACTGAACACAAGTACATCTCAGCAGCAAAAGTTAACAAACAATCAGATTAGAACACCAGCTGACTAATCCACAGATAAAATGAACTGCACACACACACACACACACACACACACACACACACACACACACACACACACACACAGACAAACACAGACACACACAGACAAACACACACACACACACACACACACACACACACACACACACACACAGACTGGAGCTGAAGTAGACTGACTGACTGACAGACAAACAGACAAATAGACAGACAGACAGACAGACAGACAGACAGACAGACAGACAAATAGACAGGCAGGCAGGCAGACAGACCGAACGACAGATAATTTATTCTCATACAGATTCTAACTGTACACATGCTAGGAATTTCTAAATACAAACCGGTCCTTGCAAACAACAAAGTCATTAACTAATGGACTTGACAGACAGACAGACAAACAGACAGAAAGACAGATCGACAGACAAACAGATAGACAGGCACATACACAGACAGTCAGACAGACAGACAGACAGACAGACAGACAGACACACACACACACACACACACACACACACACACACACACACACACACACACAGACTGGAGCTGAAGAAGTAGGTTGACAGACAGACACAGGGTTCTCCCTAAAGCATGGTAGAGTGGCGCTGCGCCACACTGAGAAATCTCAGCCACGTGACCAAGTACAATCGCACGTACAGAAAAACAAGGGAACATCTGCAAAAGTCGTTATTAGAAGGCTAGTCACTGAAGAACGAGTTTGTGGTCAACCACATACCTCTTCCACTTTCGAAGTCAATTTAGGACGTCCAGACGTTTTGTTTATGCGAGAAAGGTCTGGAATTTCGAGACTATACAGATGTGTGCATTAATGTGAGTGTGCGTAAACAAACACAGAGATGAAGAAGTGGCAGGTTCAATAACTTCGTTCTTTCCTGTATTGGGGTGAAAGTCACAGAGAGCATATTCTGAAGATACAGAAGCTAAAAGTAATGAGTCGGAGAAAACCAGTCCCAGTCAAGCAGATCAAGGAAGTCTGCCTCAAGCCGACCACAATATGTCACAGTCTGACTCTGCTGCTCCCAACGACAGTACGCCTAACTCCAAGAAAGCACAAACAAGGTCACTATGACCCGGATAAGGTCTGGGTTTCCGAGCGTCTGTCACAGAAGGGCTGTGCCTTGCAACTACTGTCCGTCTCCGCCACGCTATTTTGAAATCCTGGGGAGAACCCTGCAGACAGACAGACAGACAGACAAACAGAGAGACAGACAGACACACACACACACACACACACACACACACACACACACACACACACACACACACACACACACACACACACAAGCATGCATCAACACATACTACACTCAAACACAAACCAATCTGTTCTCCTTGTTCGTGAACCAATGTCCCAATATCTCTAAATATTTCATTAATTTCCAAGATCTCTGTCTGTACATACAGAACACATCTTACTCTTCATCACAACATGTAATGTTAGCAGTGTGACACCTCAATTTTCTTGATATTTTCCTCTCGTTCTTCTATTAATGCTTGCTGGAACTCAATGTCATCGTCCTGTCGTAGCAACTGCTCGACTTCAACTTCACTATTAGAATACAAATTCTAAAATGAAACACACACACACACATGCGCGCACACACACACACACACACACACACACACACACACTTTACGATTCATATCAGTGATACACACCGTTGTCTATTTGCTTCCAGTAGACCCTGATTATCATCATATGCGTCATACGTAGTCTACAAAAGAATAAGCTTCACAGTTGAAAATGTAAAATACGTACTTGCTAAATCAATAAACGTAAGTGAACTCAAATGACTGTTAGCACAAACAACAGTAAACTAAACAAATATGGCAAACACAACAAATAATAGTAGTGTAAACAAGCTTGTGTATTTAACTGTTACAAACAACAAGATGCAGGTTTCTCCCTAAAATGTGGTAGAGTGCCACGCTGAGAAATCCCAGTCACGTGACTAAGTATATAATCGTGCGTAAAGAAAACGAGGGAAGATCTACCAGTTACCTCTTCGACTGTTGAAGTCAATTACGAGAGAAAGGTCTGGAATTTCTCCACATATGTCATGTTAGTATGCCCGTGAGTACACAAACACGGAGATGAAGAGGAAAGTGGCAGATTCAATAGCTTTGTTCTCTGGGTGAAAGTTAAAGGAAGCATAGCATGTCTCAAAGAGAGAAAGCTAAGAGTAACAAGACAGAGAAAACCAGTTCCAGTCAAGCGGATCAAGGAGCTCTTAGCACAGCCAGGGTTGTCCCCAGCATACAAAAGGCACGGTGCTACGTCATGCCTTGCATTCCACTTGGTACAGGCCCACCATGCTTTGCTGCACGAGTAGGCAGTGATTAGCAATAAAGACATGGACTTGCATTTGTATTTTGAAAAGTGGGAGGTTGTGTTTGAGGCTAACAAGTAGTTTCTGGGATGCTTGGTTTCAATATAAGACCAATTAGGGCAAAACCGCCATTGGGTATGGGCTTAATTGTAATACAAGCACTCAAAAAGATCAACAGTGGTTTCACACACCCATCCAATATTTACCGGAGGCCCGGATATCCGGGCTAAGGGTATAGTAGTCATCCGACATGCAACCGTACGACCTTATTTCTACTTGATTAGTGCAGATGCAAATGAAGATAATCCGAACAATAGACAAACGTGATGTCATCATAAGGCTCCACCTCTGTTTGGTAGCTGCTAATGAGAATTTGGCCAACGGGCGTCCGTCCTGTAAATGGTGTTTAGTCCATTTTACGTAAGGGTTAGCATATAGAAACAACGCCTAGTCTACATTTGCACATGTATGTTTTTCCCACCAACAACCAGGTGCCATACGGTACGTGTAGCTGTATCTGACTTGCAACATTTTGCTTGTTCCAGTGTTTCTGCATAGTAGTTCTCTGCAATCTAGCAGCTTGAATTTTCGGTGTGCGTGGCTGAGCGGCCACTAACTAAACGAATGCATTGGAAACCTTAGCTGAGACGAATGGGTTGGGCTAAAACCTCAGTATGCATGACATTATCACGTGACGAGATATGTGATTAAATACACCAGCCGAGGGTTTAGCACTGTAATGTGCTTCTCTTTTCATTAGGTCAGCATCTGATGTAACAAACAATATCTGGAAACTTTTTCACTGGCTCTAATATAGCTATCATGTGGTTTAGCATAGTAAACTATGACAGAGAGAGACTCTGTTTAAAGATAAACAACTTTGTTCCTTTTGTGACTGAGCACTCTGAGACAACAGTTTGTGGCATGTCAGTGTAAGCAAACCTGCATCAAATCTTTGCGCGCGAGCGTGTGTGTGTGTGTGTCCAAAATTGGAATGGCCAGGACCAAAGTTTTGGGTGGGCGTGGTTAGAACATTTCTACCGTGCCTTACAAAAATCTTGGGGACACCACTGGCACAGCTGACTGTGTAATGAAACGAGTGAAACTAGATTCACTGAAGAGAATTCGTTTGGAAGGACCTGCTATATCAACTTTTGACTCTAAGCAAGCTGTTGATGATTGGAGAAAGGTTTGAAACGGTAGAATTAATGTCTATCGAACTTGTGCCTTGTTACTAGACTTTGTTAATTGTTTTAGTTTTGACGGTTAATATGCAGTTTGAAACCATTAACAATAATAATAATAGCAAAGACTGGGTATCCGAGCGTCTATTACAGAAAAGGGCGTGTCTTGCAATTACCTTCTCCACCACGCTATTTTGAAATCATGGGGAGAACTCTGAAGATGTAAACAAAACTGTAAGCCGCGTAGCTCTATGAGTCAACCAACCAAAACATAAACAAGTAAACAAGTTCTTTACTGTTATTTTCTTGCTCATTCTCGGTGCATGTGCTTCTACTGCGAGTACTGCAGCAGGACTTCGCTCGGCCGCCATCATTTCCTACATAAAACTCTCAACTTACACACACACACACACACACACACACACATGCACACACACTCACACACACACAAATGCATGTGCACATGCACACACACACACACGCATGCATGCACACACACAGACACACATGCACAAACACACACACACACACACACACACACACACACACACACACACACACACACACACATGCACAAACACACACACACACACACACACACACACACACACACACACACACACACACACACACATACACCCCCACACACACTACCTTGAGAAGGTTTCGATACCGTTTTGTCGTATCATAATATTCGCTTTTCAACCTCTCAATACGCAGTCGTTCGTGTCTCTAACAATTGCCATCAATATTAACTAAAATACCTACAGCCCAAAATGTTAAAGAGTGTGAGTACACGGCCGGGTCCACGTGCTGTTTCTTCTAATCTCTTCAACGTTTGAGCAGTGTCTGATACCTCCTCTTTGACACTCGATCTTAAATCAACCCTTGAAAAGAAAAAGACTTAGTGACAATAACGTAACATGTTAGACGTCTCATTCATTTGCATGCATGACATGCAGTTAGTTAGTAACAGACAGTGTATATAAACAATGTGACAGTGAGAGTTTAATAATTCGAAATTGGGCAGAATAATGTGGGAGTTTGTAACACTTTGAATTTGGGCAGAACAGAAACTGAAGGACATGATA
Organism: Corticium candelabrum; assembly: GCF_963422355.1. NCBI lineage: Eukaryota > Metazoa > Porifera > Homoscleromorpha > Homosclerophorida > Plakinidae > Corticium > Corticium candelabrum. The sequence continues at coordinate 4,752,375 of NC_085092.1, read as the reverse complement.
TGGTGACAACCGCGCTGAAACGCGAATGCATACGGCCACAGTGGTCAGTGAATGCAACATGAAGACAACAGCCAAGATGTCCAAGGAGTTCAACAAGAAAGTTGCATCCATCACTATCCAGTCAATTTGTGATAAATACAGAGCAGAGTGGAATATAACAGTCGGTCATTAGTCATTGACCGACCAACTGGTGTTCATGACTGACCACAATTTTGTTTTAATTGGACATACCTAAATGATTGGTCAAGACGTATAGTTATTGCATGGATGGTAGGGAATCAATGAGCGACCCTAGCCTCGCAAGCCAGGCTCTTCTGCGCAGTCGCTGAGCTAAACGTACGTGAATCACATGAGGAGGAGGAGCTTGTACCGGAATTGCTCCAGCGCGAGAAGAGCCTGGTCGCTTTCAAGAACGTCATAGTGACGTGGACCACGGATCTGGTTTCATAACTTGCATAAGGCTAATTCAATTTCCTAAAGAGCTCGTTAATGTAATTGCGTTGATACATGAAGCAGAGAGGTAGCCCTCCCCGGAGAGCGCGTGAACACAAAATCCAGTGAAGCTGTTGATGGACAAAGTGCGGTGAATAATGAGCGTAGGAATGGCCTACATGAGACTGGTCCGCTGAACCTACACTCTCCAGCAACGTTTCTTTTTACTAAACTCATCTGCAGGTTTGTGCGAATTGAAACCGACGTAGAACTGTTCACCACTCTTGCACGTCTACTATGACATCTAAAGTCTGTGGGGGAAATGGCGTGAGAACTGTCGGCCCTTTTTCACTCAACAGTTCATGAAAACAGTGGCCTAGAGCTTGTTGACCTCTCCACGTCATGATCAGATTGGCGTGTATTGCTAATGCAGTCTATCTGACGGTACTTTCGACTCAGCAAGCAGCTTTTTTGGACGATATTGGCTCCTCACGGTAAACTGGAAACATCTAAGTGTAAGAAAACAGCAGTGCAGTGGACCTACCATGTTCAGGAAGTGTAGAGTTGACTCGTAGTTGCACGTGTACTACGTACGACTTGTTTCAATGCACGAACTCTGACTGCTACATACACACTAACCGCGTACAATGAGTTCATTTCTCAAACTACCGCGCTGCAGATCTAGATTCGGCGGTGTGCTGTTGGTGAAACAGAATGCTGAAAAGGAGTGGTGACACTGCAGAATATTACATGGCTGAGCTGTCTAGATACGTACTAGAAGCAAACGATGATGTCAACTACGTACTTCATGCAAAACAAGAAAGTGCGTGAAGCAATGTCGCGTGTTCTCAACTTTCCTACCTACATGCTTAGCTAATAGAATTAGCTTTATCAAGCTATGAAACTGGATCTGGAGTCCCACGTCACTATGACGTTCTTGAAAGCGACCAGGCTCTTCTCTCGCTGGAGCAATTCTGGTAAAAGCTCCTCCTCCTCGTGTGATTCAAGTGCGTTTAGCTCAGCGACTGCGCATAAGAGCCTGGCTTGCGAGGCTAAAGCGACCCAAACGTCTAGACAACTGACAGAAGCATCAGGCAAAAGTGTAGAGTCGATGATCACCAGCTGTGTGAGTGCATAAACGACAATTTGTATACTGTAACAGTTATATTTGATAGCAACTAAATAGAGTTGTAAATATGATGCAACAGATACAGAAATTGAACTAAATATTGATGTCAATAATTACAAGAAATTTTGTGAAATCAAATAAGAATGAATGTCTAAAATTTACACACACACACAGCCACACACACACACACACACACACACACACACACACGCAGCCACACACACACGCAGCCACACACACACACACACACACACACACACGCAGCCACACACACACACACACACACACACACACACACACACACACACACACACACACAAACACACACAATTACTGTATCATGCTTTCACTCCCCGGTGTTCATACAAGTACATAAAATGTCAGCTAAGTGCACATGAATCATGTCAGCGTCGCAGAGAACTATCCAACCTATCATTGCTATCAACATTGTTGAAAGAAAACAATAGTGGTGGGCGTGACATTAGTAAACACCCACTTCACGAAGTATCCCACTCTGCCTTTCTGGGGAGAACACTGCTAAGCAACGTAATAGATTATCATGTTGCAATAATATTCTATTGCAATTGATAAATTCACTAAAATATTGAGACAAACCAATTCCGTCAATGTCACTTACAGTCTCCTCCTTAGTCCCGGTGCATCACTTGGCGTTCCAAGTTGTCTCACTAATCGCTCCATCTGTGAAGCTAGAAAACGAAACGAGAATCGAGAACATGATCACGTGACTATTTCAATTTCACTGACTGTTTCTGGAAATTGATTGAATGGCATTACTCAACTCCTGACACTGAGAGTCAAAATCGTTAGCCTCTAATAAAAAAACAATTTTTATATAAAATTATGTTATTATTAATATCAATAAATGTATAAATAATTAGTTAATTTTAACTGACGCAATTTATCATATTGAAAGTAGACACCCCCAACTATTGTGTAATCCTTTCCGGCATGTCCTGACAAAGCCTTTCGTTTATACTAAGGTTTTTAAAAATTTCACTGTCCACGTGTTAACTTAACTAAAGCATGCGCAGTACTGTACAACCCTTACTAACCGCGACGTCGGAGCTGACGGAATTAGCACGTGGTAAATCACGTGACAAAGCGAAATCACGCCTAAAACCGAGATATCTACGACAATATCGCGACAGCGTGTCGAAAAATATATAACTGACCGCCAGACAATTGATATCCTTCGCCATCGGACGATGTAAATCCGTCGAGATGAACTTTGTCCCTCTGAGGGGCGCCTCGCGCAGTCGATCCGTAATTCAAAGAGTCGAAATCACCACGTCGTGACATCTCTCTTGGTGGCACGCTTCAAAACGTTTCAGGGACAGCACAGACTGACAGATTACACAAGTTAGTTACCCTGACGTCATGAAATGCCTTGGAGTCCCTCATCGTACGCGCAAAATAATACTTGATGGTCCCGTATGTTCTAGTACAGTAGTACCGGGCCTGCGCTACGCTAGCAATTTGCTGGAGCCGGGCGAGGCCAGTTACATGCAGGAGCACCGGCTTGTGACGCCAGCTGATCAGAGTGTGAGCAGGGCATCCGAACTAATTAGAAAGTCCCACAGGGTCCTCAGCAACAGCTGATGGTCAAGTCGCAGCTGGTGTGACGTCTGTAGCTTAGTAAAAGTTAGTAGAAAGAAGCTCGTTAATACTTCAACTTGCGATGACGTAGTTGAGCTGCATCCGGTTCTATGCACGTTCCCGGATATGACCATCCCGCTGGTCACTACAAAAATTAGTTATCGTTTTTTTTGCAGCCGCGGCGTCTATTTTTAGAAGTGACAGGTAACCTGGTTTACCTAAGAGTGGCGGTAAAAAGCGGTTATGCGATGGAGTCATACAACTAGCCAGGGCTGTAGCCAGACCTAAAAGATAGAGGAGGCGCGACATGTGTTTCTATCTCTAAGGTATATATATATATATATATATATATATATATATATATATATATATATATATATACTTTTTGTCATAAAACTGCATTAACGTTTATTTTGTTATTCACGGGAAGATCATTCGATAAGAAAGTCTACATCGTGTCATTCATTGCGTGATATCTAGAGAAGTATAACTACTGCTAGCTACTTGGGTTTTTAGTCTTTTGATGTTTCTTCTCGACTGCGCGTCGAACGCCAGTGCAATTCGTCTGTGGAGTGATGCATCCCACTGTTTGAGCACATCAAGGGGGTGTAGCTGAGAGATGAGTGGATTGTCCTTATGAATGTGGAAAAGCGCAAGGCCATTTAGTCGGTCCTCTCCCATTGATGTTCTGCACTAGGTTTTGAGGCGTCTCAATGCACTAAATGAGCGTTCACATGTGCAGGAATTTACAGGAAGAGTCAAAAGCAAAGAAAGAATGGCATAGATATTTGGATACAAGTTTTTGTCTGTACTGTTAATAATGGCAAGCAGTTCTAGATCGTCTGTGTCTAGCACCAAGAATTTGGTTTTCCATCGAAGTACTTCAGATTCAAAGCTAGAAGGCATTGCCAAATCCTTCAGGAACTCCTTCTTAACAGCCTCTTCTATATCACTAGTCAACTTGGCTAACTTCTTTGGCAATAGGTAGTACGCTAGCATTGCACCTTTTATATCATCAAGAAATCGACTCTGCAAGTGCAATGTAACGTGATCAACAAAAGGATAGTAATAGTTGACCCTGTAGTACTCTCCTGGAGTTGTGGCTGGTGCATTAGCCTTTCGTGAATGCCTTTTGCCGGCTGTGGCCGGAGGAATTTCTGGCTCTTGATCTTCTCCATAGGTATCTTTTAGTAGGCTAGATGCCCTAGTGAACAATCTGTGAAAATGCAACTCATTTCTTTCATCCCTAATCGTGGTAATCAAAATTTGGCATTCTTCGTGAGCTTTCAAAGACCACATTGTCTAGACAGGAGGGAAACAGAGTGGTCTGACGAATGCAAGGATACGCTGGGTCATCACAGCAGTCAGTATGAATGAAAATTCGCTCATCTTCTTCATATATGCATAGGCATCTGACCGCGACTGGCCCGTTGATTTTATAGCAATGTCATCTAGTGCATTATTCGCTTGATTAGACTTAATCAGAAGTGTACTCAATGAGTCCACTCGAGACAACCATCTGGTATCGCACTGGGTTGGCAAGCCTTGTCTTCTGTTAGAATACAATAAAATCTCTTCTTCATGCTCTTTCAAGTTTCCAAAGAGCTGATCCACTTCTTTCAGACTGATCTTTGATTTGAGGAAGGTTTTTCTCTTGTGGCTGTTATTGACAAAGAAGCTTAATTGCCTAAAGGCATCATGAAGTTTCTTACTTCAGGGACATCTTTGCATGAGTTGACTACTACAAGATTGAGGCAGTGGTTTCGACAGTGGGTGAAGTATTTTGCTTGTGGTAATGCCTGTTGTATGCGTGTTGTTACTCCACTTACGTGTCCTGACATCGTGGAAGCTCCATCAAAACCCTTTCCCTTCAATTTACTCACATCAATGTTCCATTTTCCAAGGTTAGTCAAAAGATCATCCGTGATTTCTTCAGCATTGGTTTCCTTCAACTGGACAAACCCAAGGAAATCTTCAGCCACCTCACGACTGTCATCACTGCTGATCCTGAGGTATCTAATGGCCACGGCCATTTGTTCTGTTGTGCTAACATCACATGTCTCATCAGCCATTATGCTTAGAAAGTCTGCTTCATTTGCTTTTTGTACAATTATATTTCTAATTATATGTGCAAGACAATCTATAAGATGGTCCTGAATTTGAGGTGAGAAGTATGTCGCATTTCTTCGTGCATTTTTCAAAAACGTGGCTAACTCTGTGTTGTCCTTGGATTTCCACTTCAGAAAAATGTAAAATTGCTGTCTTCTTCCTTCTTTTCTTTGCACCAGTTTCCCCTTAGTGGAACTCCCTTCTGTGTCAGGGAGATTATCACATCTAAAATGGACAAAAGAGCTGCTCGATTTCTCTCAATCTTCTGAGCATACGCTTGTGACATAAATTCGGTTATATGCTTTTTCTTCTGATTACAAACCTGTAGGAATTCATCAACTGTCTTCATTGCATTTTGATGTAATGAAGATTTCTCATGGCGGTTCAAAGTTCCCCTTTCACTTCCACAAGCATTTTTCCAGTCACTGAATGGTTTCGTACTAGGTTCAGAGTTGGTCAGATCCTGCAGGGCAAAGCAGAAGCATACGGAGCAGTAGGCTCCATCACGTGATGGAGAGTATCTCAACCATGTGTATTTTTCTTCCCAATCGCGTGAATACCGCCGGTTCTGGCCGTTTCTTGAAAACATAAAGTGTCTATTTGGAGCCCATTTGTTTTTAAGAATTGTTCTTCGCTCACCATCGTCTAGCCCTTCTTAGTTGATGATTCCTAAATTCGGTCCACTTCCTTGGAGTACCAGATCAGCTACTAGGCTTTCAGCACTGGCTGCAAATACATTTACATCTCTTGTATGCGCATTTACTGTCTCACACTTAATGCTGCCGACTGTGCTTTGTGTAACACCAACGTTATGAATCACTTGAAGTTGTGAAGCGTTTCCGGATTTTTCACTTTCAGATCTCAGACATTTGAGTCTGGAACAAACACATTTACCACAATTACCGCAGTCTAGCCTAGCATGCACATGGCAGCAAATGGTTGTGCTTGTTTACCTATCGAAAAACGTAAGAACACTGTCATTAGAAATCCTTCTTTTCATTGTCCATGTAAAGATCTATCGTTGTGATTGTAGTGTCGTAACAGCCTCTGCTACGGTACGGCGTGTTTCCGGTCACGGATGTTGGTCAGCCTCGAACTTCCACCTGTCTTTTGCGTGCTGAAGTACCAGGCATTTTTTGCACTAGGGCTAGTGCCTATAGAGCGAGTTAAAGAGTTAAAATTTGACTTCAAGTTGAGGTCGCAAGAAAGCGAAATTCGAATGCTCTTGAAAAGCCACTATAATATTTAAAGGCTTAGGCGGCGCTCTTGCATAGGCTCTAGAGCTACACGCCAGAGCGTCTACTTCGATAGTTAATCGCTAGGACTGCACCTTGATTTTTTATAACACGCTCAAAAAATCAGAGGAGGCGATCGCCTCCTCTGCCTCATCCTGGCTACGGCCCTGCTAGCGGACACTCCACAATATCGGACACTGGCGTACGGAAACTAAACGAATATTTGTTGTATCTAAGGCATGAATGTAGAGAGTAGTCACACGGTAACACGACGTGCTAGATTCAGCTTCATCACTGGGCGTATTGCTGTTCACGGTGACAAAATAAAACGTCCGCTGCTTTTCCCGTATATCGGACACGCCCATCAAATATTGAACAGCCGCCTGTTTTTGCTTTCGACAGTACCACAGCTCACTGTCTGCACCTTGAAATAATAGAGAAATGTCTCTTCTACTCGCAGTGATAGCAACAGATCGGCAGCTTTACACGTTGCTCTAGAGAAGATGGGCGGGTCTTGTTCTTTAGTATCGGACACCCAATTTGCTTGATGCGAGTGCAATAGAGGCGAGAACCATAAAGAATTGTGTTAATTTTGACTGCAGACGTCTACTAAATGCCCATCGAGCACGGAAAGTCTTTGACTCGTCTCCGTACGTACGTAAACCAAACAAGGGAAATATTTGAAAAGAAAGTTAGATCTTAAAATGACTCCTATGATGCTTGCATGGTCAATATAGACGCAGAATAGACAACTACAATCGCAAAAAGCCGTGTTCTAGATGTCAAGGAGACCTGTGTATGCCGCAGCGGTAGGGTCTGGCTACGCGAGGCTATATATACTATATATACTATATATATACTATATATATTCTATATATATACTATATATATATATATATGTGGTTCGCGAACGATGGCGATGTTCAGGACGTGCTAGATAAGGGAGGGCTATAATTTTCCTCAGTTTAGCACCTGTAGATGCATTCATTTGTTTGTGGACAGCCATAGCTAGCTAATTCTTTCGATACAGATACGAGTCAAAGCCTCTTCATTCTCGTCGGGCATTTACAAAACGTCTGCAGTCAGTATGAACACAATTCATCGCAGTTCTCGCCTATTTGCACTCGCATCAAGCAAACTCGGGTGTTCGCTACGAGAGAACAAGACCCGCGCCTCTTCTAGATCTCCAACTTCCTGAAGAGTAACGTGCAAAGCTGCCGATCTGTTGTTATCACTGCGAGTAGAAGAGCCATGCACCTCCTTTCAAGGTGCAGACAGTTAGCTGTGGTACCGTCGAAAGCAAAAACGGGCGACTGTCCGATTTGATGGGCGTGTCCGATATACGGGAAAAGCGGCGGAAGTTCTATTTTGTCACTGTGAACAGCAATACGCCAAGTGATCAAGCTGAATCTAGCACGTCGTGTTACTACTCTCTACATTCATTAGATACAAGAAATCTTTGTGTGGTTTCCGTACGCCACTGTCCGCTAGTGGGGAGTGTCCGATAATTGTGATGACCCTACTCTATCTTGTCTTCTGACCATATAGGGTCACGTGTGTAAGCCCAAGTTTATTCACGTGATACGTTCTGCTTGTTCACCTCGCAAACATACAAACGGTAAGCTTACGTACCGCCTATTCGTAAAACGAATAAACGGGCAATGCATGACATGACAAGAGAAATTCATGCATTGGTTGGTTAGCTAATTAGGCTATGGCTACAATGACCAACTTCGTATCGATTAGACACGGCAGTATAATCTACGGTAATGTACCTGATTCCCTATAAGCAACGAACAGACAGTGTACCGTTCAGTCTCAGCAGGTGCTAGTCATGTACAAGTTACTGTCGTTCACTCTTGTTGCAGCAGCCCTGACGAGTTTGACAACGTGTAGAGGAGACACGTGTTTACTGAAGTATGTTGACACGGGGAAACGGGAGCTACAACTACGCAGCATGGACAAGGAAGCCTAGATAGAGTAACATGGCGTGTGTTGTTTGGCTAGGTCTGACAATCCTGGTGACGTCACACTCACAGAGCTCTGTCGATCTCTCGAAGCTGACGATGACAATAAGGTAAGCCAATGCTGTTTTGATAAAATTCGATCTAGACAAGCACGTTCAAAGGTCTAGGCTTCGTTGCAATTGTCTAATTAATTGATTATTTGCTCTTGCCACCGAAAAAGTGCCGCATTTTCAACTACAGGCAAAGCTGGAAGTAGTTGAGTTTTGGCAGTGAGATTTTACTGTAGCAGCTTGATGTGAATTGAGACAAAAAAGAGGTACTGCACATCCGTCGTGTAAGAATGTATACTGTACACTAAGAAATGTGAAAGACTGCAGTGCAACTTTAAAGATTTGATAGAACGTTGTCCACGCTTTTGCGTTTTTGCTGGGAAATTCTTACATTTGCGGGTCGTCGAGCACTAAGGATGAAGTCACTTCCTCTAAAGTATACGTTTTACCGGAGCTCAAGGAGAGGTGTTGTATATACAGAGCCCAAAAAAGTTATGTTTTTCTGCAATGGTAATGTATAGATGCGAAGCCACTCTAGCTAGGCTGCAGCAGATGTCTCAACACGAGACTGTAATTACCTGTACACCAGAATAATCATACATGTAAAAGTAGACATTTGATTGTGGGTAACACTAATCTTTGTCTGTTTCCTAATGTAGCCTTCTCCCCAGACTCTCTCGCGCTAGTCTTGTCCGGTGCCCGTATGACAATTCCAGGAGTGACGCACCGGACAAGACTAGCACGATAGAGTCTAGGGACGCGGCTACCCTACTGCACAAGATTATGGATATGGTGTCTAACTAGGATATAGCATAAAGCGCGTTACATAAACGTGGTTTGTTAGTCCAAAGGTAACGTACAGACACACGACAACATCACAGTCTAGCGACAAAATAAAAGTTTGCTAAAATGTAACAAAAGCCACAGACTAGACTCTTGCCAAATGCTTGTATTTTAAATTTGCTACAGTTTACTAGGCACCATTTTGACACTAGCTCAGTTACGCTCAAGTATAGTCTCGAGCACATAAATACCTGCATGTGCTACTGCTTACCACACAATAGCCTGGTTCCTAGACTCTCTCGCGCTAGCCTTGTCCGGTGCCGGTATGAGAAATCCAAGCGCGAGATTGTCATACGGCCACCGAAGAAGACTAGAGCGAGAGAGTCTGCAGAGGGACGAGGCTATACCTCACAAGTAGGTGACTCTGAGTCTTCACATACAAATGCACATGCATGTATCGTTGTGGTCTAGAATCTTGAAAAGTAGACACAGAAGAGAGCAAAATATTTTGTTGAAATTAATAACCAATAATAGCAAGTTTAGCTTTTTTAGATACAGTGAGTATGTAATTATCACGTGATCTAATTTTTATTTTATTTTGTCTAGTCAACAAGTCAAACCGACTACGATTCGTGCAATCTGAATTCTTTCTATTTTGGCACGGGTGCGGACGGAGCTCTTGTTGTCAACGAAGTTGAAAACGTGAAAGTGAACAAATTCGCTCGAGTTCTCCATACAGCAGCAAAAGGCAGCAACAAACTAAAAGTCGACCGTTCCAGAATATTCGCTGCCAGAAAGGAAGTTTACATTATTCAGATGAAAGGAACTAATGCTGGTGAATCAATGTTCGCAAAAGTGCAAACGGTCGACTACAAGAACTCCATTGTAACCATCAGCGCAGGATTAACCTTTAATTGCGCTACAACAGGGACTAACCGCTGTCAAGTAGTGACTGTTCCCAACTATTTGAAAGTTACACTGAAAGATCGAGCGACAATTTCTAGCGCTCCATGGAATGGACATACTGGTGGAGTCCTACTGTTTAGGAGCAAACTACCAGTATGATTATATAGATTTGTTCGCAATTGTAATGTTTAAGTTTGTTCACAATTGTGTACGTAAATGCAGGTAGATGTGGGACCACGGTCGAGTCAAATTTCAGCAAGTGAAATTGGATTCCGTGGAGGAAGATATGGAGCAAAGTTGCAAGAAAAGGGTTTTCAAGGTATACAAAAGCCAGTCAATTAGACATAGATTACAGAAACTTTATGTACTTGTAAATGTATCAAATTTGTTAGAGACGTCTACTTTTGCTAAATAAGTAAAGATTGTCAGCTTTTAGCGTGCGCTATTGTATTCCTGGTTATAAGCAAAACCAGTCTATTAACGAGCGTTAAGTTAAGTCGATTAACTTTTTGTGTATTTTCTCTAGATACTAAGTGCACTTCTTGAGTGATTAGGAAAATCAAATTCATCTGTCAATCTAGACAATTTAAAATTGTATTTATTTTTAGTTATGCCTTTCGATGTGCATGACATACACTGCATTCATGCATCTACATTCAGTACATACAATATAAGAATCCTTAGCTAAACGAGAAGTTGTAAACTTTGCCATCTATGTACATACGCACCACAAAAGCGTAACTATAGACAACATATTATATAGATATATGCATATATATTAGTTTGAAATTTATGCAATAAGAATGTGAATACAAACTTTTGTATTCTTATATTTAGGAGAAAGCTACTCAGGATTAGCAATCCAGTCGATCCAAGCTAACTACGGTGGTGGCGGTGGTGGAATGGTCAGTACAAGTGCTTGCTGTATTGGAGGTGGTGGCGGTGGGGGAGCACATTCATCTGCTGGTACAGTAATACTCCAGTTAACTTTTGCGATCTAGACATTTTATGCTACTCTACATGTACGTATGTTTGTGTGTGTGTGTGTGTGTGTGTGTGTGTGTGTGTGTGTGTGTGTGTGTGTGTGTGTGTGTGTGTGTGTGTGTGTGTGTGTGTGTATACGTGTAGGTGAGCGTCCACGCACTCACACTCACGGAGGTGTAGTAGCTGCTTACGGAGGAAAAGTGTATCGCACGTCTTCACTGACAGAAACAGTTTTCATGGGAAGTGGCGGTGGAGGCGGAGCCAGAGATCAAGACTGTTGCGCTTTACCGGGAGGTGGAGGAAACGGTGGTGGTATTGTAGTGATATTTACTCCTGCATTCATTGGATCGGGAGGAAGGATTAGTTCGTGTGGAGCTAAAGGGCAAGATGCCGGCCACAACATTGAAGTCAAGGGTGGAGAGCAAGGCGGTGGGGGCGGAGGAGCCGGTGGATCAATTCTGTTAGTTACCAATTTTGCTGGTGTTCCTACTAATGGATCTGTAAGTATAGACGTAAGAGGAGGAGTTGGAGGAAAAGAATCAAATCCAAGGTATTACGCACCTGGCGGGAAAGGATCATCTGGACGATTCACGTGGCACAAACTAAGCGGACCACTGTCTCTACATTAAAATATTTTATCCATTGCACTAGACTGCATGGACAGGCACAGCAAAACTTGCGTTTCAGTGCCGTGTGGTGATGACGATTAAGTAAATAGTTGCTTAGTTCGAAAAGTGAAAATGTCTGTTAATTGAATAAATTCTTCAAACTAGAATAAATTGTTCACACTAATATTATTGCAAAAGGCAATTAAAGCAAAAAGACCCGTCTAGATGACACTGGCCCACATATCAAACTAATTGTTTTCGCTGTACAAAAACAGTAGTATAAATGTGCTGGTGAGATGGTACATGATGGCAGTTTCACGTACGATCCATGCCATTAATAATGATCATTATCTAGTTAGAAACACTGAACAAGTCTAGAGACAAGAAGGCTACCACATCACATGCCTCGGAAACCCAAATCTTCAAGTATGCATGTACAGTTCACTGTATACTGTACATTGCGATGTGCACGTGGGTTCTCGCCCTGTGTGCCGTAAAGGCATACCTTCCTACTACAAATCATATTTCTGGTGGTTGTTATGGTATCTGTAAAATTTGTCGCTGAAGCAGTTGCATGGGTAGCGTACGTTAGAAAAAGGGTGTCAAGTAATTACCTCGTGTTTTCTCGGTCTGTACATAGTCTGTAGTGATTTACTTTACAATACGACCCGTAGCTTGGAAGGGATGTTACAGGCCAGACCGGTGTAGCGGCGATTCAAAATTGTTCTCCACGGTTCTGGGATAGTACCGCCTCTTCTCAATATATTGTGGTTGGTCGTAGGACCAGCATTAGTGTTCAGTTTCATAAATGCATTCTTTTACGGCTGTAATACAAGAACGATGAAGACACGTCGCGCTAGAACATCGCGTCGCATCTCGCTGCTCTTGTACTGTACCTTTGTGTTTACTGTAGATACGGTTTTATCGTTTGTGTGCTAGTAGGGAACGCGCACGGGACGTTATGAAACACTTTCTTTGCTAATGGAGCCGCGGACGCGATCGGCATGTGTCTGATTGCCGCGAATCCGCTACAAGTCGCTGTTAGTCGCCGCGCGTACTGTGTAGCCGCGATAAAAATTTAAAATGCGCGCATCCACTGTGACTTGTCGCGGATTCGATGTGTCTTGCCGCGAAATCGCGTCAAAACTTCGCCGTAAATTCACAGCAAGACTTTGTCTAGTAGACGTAAATTTGTTGAGCATGCAGCTGGCTAGTTTAGTCGTCGAAGCATCAGACGTAAAGTAGAACAAACGGTGCCGGTTCTGCTAAAAAGATGTCGTTACTATCGTTGACAGGCGCAGATTATAAACCACAACGTTTAGGGACGTGATTTGCGTGAAGAGCTCACTACAAATTAAGTCGTCGTTTGTGTACAGTACTCTGGTAGACAGCAGATCACTACTACGCCATGCACGAGATGCCTTCGTTGATTACAGCCGTAATTGTAAAGGTATATATGCATTTTTGAAACTGAACACTAATGCTGGTCCTAAGACCAACCGCAATATATTGAGAAGAGACCGTACCATCCCAAACCCGTGCATGGAGGACGATTATGAATCGGCGGTACAAGGGTCTGAGAGACCGAGACTAACTATAGACCATGCATATATGCATGCAACTCAAATCTGTAGCAGAGGTATCTACGCGACGGGTTCTGCATCACATGCTCCGAAGCCGATTAGTAGATTGCCTCACACAACTAGAAATGTGATGAAGACATCCAGTTTGCGACATAGTTTAGCGTCGTAGCCAGAGTCCAAGATCTGGAGGGGCACACTAAATTTTTCTCAAATCTGTGTTTCTAATCTTAATTTAACCGTTTATCTTTTCACTTGTTAGCCTTAATTCTTCTGTTTTTGTCTACTGCGGCAGACCTGTCTACAGCTACTTCCAAGTCTATCTTACTAGACATATCCCTTTCTATAGCTAGAAGCGTTAGGCTATATAATCTAACTTGTCCCAGTCCAGCTCTAAGGTAAGTCTTCAGTCTTTTCAAACATGAAAACGAACGTTCACATGACGCGGTAGAGACACCTAACTAATGTCAACACAATTTTTAAGACTTTGAGCAGGTCTACGAAAGCTTCCTTCACTGGCAAGAGATGGTATATCACGTCAGAGAAAGATTTTATTTTCTGTTTGCTCTATAGATGACATGCTACAGACTGAAATGACACCATTTTATGATTAAGACCATAAATGCTTAGCCAAGAGCTCCATAACTTTGACGTTAAGAAAAGAAGATGATCCTGGGCTACGCGCACTAGCAGCCATCATCTAAGACCGACTTTCGACTAAAAAACGTCGGTTGAATTCACTAATTATCTGATTTAGTGCTGTGTTGTAAATTGAAATGCTATAATAGTTATCAATGTCTCGAGAATCTTCTTCATTTCTTCGTGCTTCTGTTGCTTCCATTAGAATAAGTTCATCCATACGGATAGGTTGTTGCAATGTGCGACGTGATCTAGATGAAAGACCGTTCTTTTTGGCCGCACTTACAATATCAGTCCAAAGCTTTGTTCACTATGCTGAGTCGTTTGTCCAATCCTGAAGAGTGTCTCTAGTTGTATTAACCAAATCTACGACAGCAGCAAAATCTAGATCTTTTGCTTGAATCACAACGGATTTGCCTTTCGTCAGGAGCAAAACCTTTACAAAAGCAATAGTACAAACAAGAAATTGAAGCGTTTGGATTTGGTGCCAGAGTCCTCGAGCCTCCACAGCTTGCTCTCTATTAGCATCACTCTCGACAACTTGACAAAGAGTCTTCGTAATTCCAGCGTATCCTTTGTGTGCAACTTCTACGCTTTCAACCCGACATGCCCACTTTGTGCCGGATAGTCGTTTGAGCCGAACTGGTGTGTACTTAGACGTTCTTTTCTTTATGTCTTCTTGAACACGTTCAAACACACACGACTACAAGACTACAAGAACTCCATTGTAACCATCACTGCAGGATTAACTTTCAATTGTGCTACAACAGGAATTAGCCGCTGTCAAGTAGTGACTGTTCCCAACTTTTTGAAAGTTACACTGAAAGATAGAGCGACAATTTCTGGCGCTCTCTGGAATGGACATACTGGTGGTGTCCTACCGTTTAGGAGCAAACTATACCAGTATGATCATCATTAGTATATAAGTATATACAGTTTTTTGCAATTGTATTGTTTGCGTTTGTACGCAATTGTCTACGTGCATGCAGGTAGGTGTGGGACCACGGTAGAGTCAAATTTCACGAAGTGGAATTGGATTCAGTAGAGGAAGATATGGAGCAAAGTTGCAAGAAAACAGTTTTTAAGGTATACAAAACCCAGTCAATTAGACATAGATTACAGAAACATTATTTACATGTAAATGTATAGAATTTCTTAGGGACGTCTACTTTTGCGGAATATATACTGTTAGCTTTTAGCGTGCATTATTATATTTCTGGTCAAGCTAAATTCGTCTATTAACGCACGTCAACAAAGTCTGTCACATTTTCTGCTCTTCTATACTAAGTGCACTTACTCAAAGTGATGAGGAAAATCAAACTCATCTGTTAATCTAGACAATTTTAGATAATTACATTTTAGTTATGCATTAGATGTGCATGACACGTCATGCATGCATCTACATACAGTACACGATATAGGAATTACTGGCTAACGAAAAGTTGTAAACTTGGCTCTATGTAGTACATACGCACCACAAAAAGGCGTAATCAGACAACCATAACAAGTATACAAGTGTTTTTAATTAATTAATAACCAAATGGAATTTCTTATCTAGATTTGTACAGGGTGTGTAATGGACAAAAGAGCATGCATGTTTGGCATGCATATTGTACTTGTTGAACTAAAGCGTTAATTTGAGATTCAGCTAGAATGTGAACACAAACTTTTGTATTTTGTATTTAAGAGAAAGCTACTCAGGATTAGTAATCCAGTCGATCCAAGCTAACTAGGGTGGTTGCGGTGGTGGAATGGTCAATACAAGTAGATGCTGTATTGGATATGGTGGTGGCGGGGGAGTACATTTATCTGCTGGTAATACACTCCAGTTCCAGGGCCAGATCCAGATGGGGGTTCAAGGTGTTGCAACACCCTCTTTTCCAATAGGCGTGGTTCAATAATTTTATATAATTTCATTAGAAAAACAAAGTTAATGATGCTATAAATAACTGCTACTAGGTGAACCCCCTCTTTCAAAATTTCTGGATCCGGTCCTAAGTTCACATGTGTTTTTGCGATCTAGACATTCTATGCTACTCTGCATGTACGTATATAAACACACACACACACACACACACACACACACACACACACACACACACACACACACACACACACACACACACACACACACACACACACACACACACGCACACACACACACACACACACACACACGCACGCACACACACACACACACACACACACACACACACACACACACACACACGCACACACACACACACACACATGTATACGTGTAGGTGAGCGTCCACGCACTCACACTCACGGAAGTGTAGTAGTAGCCTAGGGAAGAAAAGTGTATGGAACGTCATCACTGACAGAAAAGGTTTCATGGGGAGTGGCGGTGGAGGCAGAGCCAGAGATCAAGGCTGTTGTGCTTTACCCGAAGATGGAGGAAACGGTGGTTGTATTGTAATGATATTTACTCCTGCATTCACCGATTAGGAGGAAGGATTATTTCATGTGGAAATAAAGGCAAGATGCCGATCACAACATTGAAGTCAAGGGTGGAGAGCAAGGCGGTGGGGGAGGAGGCGCCAGTGGATCAATTCTGCTAGTTACCAATTTTGCTGGTGTTCCTACTAATGGATCCCTTAGGATAGACGTAAGAGGAGGAGTTGGAGGAAAAGGAGAAAATTGAAGGCATTACGAACTTGGCGGGAAGGGATCATCTGGACGATTCACGTGGCACAAATTACAGATGTCTGAAAGCGGACCGTAGTCTGTACACTAAAACATCTTATCCATTGCTTTAGATGCATGGACAGGTACAGCAAACCTGCATTTTTAATGCGGTGTGTACAGTGATGACGATTATTAATGGCTATAGCTAGTGCTATAGTGAAGGTGTCTGTTAATTAAATAAATTTTTCAAGCTGGAATAGTTTACACGACTATTAATACCTCTAGAAGCAATCAAGATCCCTAGGTATAGTACACTGGCCCCTCTTACGCAACTGAAATGTTTTCACTGTACTACATATATATATATATATATATATATATATATATATATATATATATATAGTTATTATATTGGACAAGACTAAATTCAAGACTAACACATCACCGACGCAACCTAGCCTCGTACCCAAGACCTTTGCGCAACCATGCCTCGGAAAGCCAAACCTTCTGGTATGCATGTGCATGTACAGTACTGTATCGCGATGTGGGTTGTTTCTGCTTGTGTGCCGTAGGGGCACACCTTCCTGCTACAATTATGCATTCTGTATTTTAGGCAGTTGCTTTTGTATCACTAGAATTTGTACTGCCTGTCGCTCGAGCAATTGCACGCGCTATTGATGACCATGCTGTCCATGCATGGTTGCATGCATTTAGTAGTAAACTGACCGCCAGAGCTCCAACTTGCTGCCGCCTGGTGCTTTAATTAATTAAACAAAAATTCAGACAATCAGAATTCTAGACAACTTTAATTAATTAATGTTTGCTAATCTATAAACAAAACTTCTGGACCACCTTAGAACAATTGGACAACATCAAACATCTGGACTACTAAACTTTAGTAGAATTTTGGAGCACCTCAAATGTATATAGCAGAGGTGCATGCATGGCTTCTGGATCACGTGCTCCGAAGCGACGATTACTTCTCATTAGATTGTTTCACACATGTAGGAATGTGATGAAAATTTACCTTTAGTTTATCGATCAAGTTTTCTAGCCGACATGCATAACACGTTTCTTCGCATTCTCGTAGATCTCGTGAAAAGCGATAGTTACCGTTCTGTGTATTACTCCTTAGAGGCAGAACAAGCAATCACGCATGACGTTTGCACGGTAGAAAAATGAGGTAAACAATTTGCGAATGTCGACAGAGTCGCAGTTGTTATCGTCGTACTCTACAACAAGCTCTGCCAACTAATTAGCTAAAGAGACGGGCTCATGTGGGAGTATACGTTTGCCCACGTGATAAGCTCCTTCTCATTCACGTAATGGTCTAGAATTCCGTATAGTCTACAAAAATCGGTAACTTACGTACCGCATTTTTTTGTAAAAAGGAATAACCGGGCATTGGTAAGAGGCAACGCTAGTGATTGTTTCTAATGAACTCCCTTCCGTCTCATTCTACTACACCCGGTAGTATTACCTGATTCTATAAATGCAACAACAGAGAGTGTACCGTTCAGTTTATGCGAAGTTGTATCAGTGTAGCATGTACAGGCTACTGTTGTTCGCTCTTATTGCAGTCTTGACAAGTCTGACAACGTGTACAGGAGACACTATAACATCAAGTGTAAACTTATTTGTATTTATTAATAAATTAATAATAAACCAGTTGTTTTATAATTGTCACGTGACTTAATATTTATTCTACTTTGTCTAGTCAACAATTCAAACCGACGACGATTCGTGTAGTCCACATTCTGTCTATTATGGCACAAGTGCAGACGGAGCTCTTGTTGTCAACAATGATGGAAACGTGAAAGTGAACCAGTTTGCACAAGTTCTCCGAACAGCAGCAAAAGGCAGCAACAGACTGAGAGTCGACCGTTCCAGCATATTTGCTGCCAGAAAGGAAGTTTACATTATCCAGATGAAAGGAACTAATGCTGGTGAATCAATGTTTGCAAAAGTGCAGACGGTTGACTACAGGAACTCCATTGTAACCATCAGCGCAGGATTAACTTTCAATTGCGCTACAACAGGAATTAGCCGCTGTCAAGTAGTGACTGTTCCCAACTTTTTGAAAGTTACACTGAAAGATCGAGCGACAATTTCTGGCGCTCCCTGGAATGGACATACTGGTGGAGTCCTACTATTTAGGAGCAAACTTCCAGTATGTTGACCGTCCGTGCAATATTGTACACAGAATATATTGTCACGTATAACATTTAGGTACATGTGGGACCAAGAACTAGTCAAATTTCTGGAAACGGAATTGGATTTCATGGAGGGATATACGGGAGAAAGTTGATTGAAGACGCATATCAAGGTATACAGTAAACCAGTCAGAAAGATCAAAGAAATTAATACATACCGTGTCACGAACGAACGCGCATGCATGCACACACAGACTACACACAGACAGACAGACAGACACCCCCACCCACCCACCCCTCACACACACACACACACACACACACACACACACACACACACACACACACACGCTATAGAGTATCTACAACTATACTGTAATATATAATAGAATAAAAATTGATGTGAATGCAAACAACGTGTTTGTGTACGAAGGAGAAAGCTATGCAGGATCAGCAACCAAGTCCATCCAAGCTAACTACGGCGGCGGTGGCGGTGGAATGGTTAGTACTGGTGGTTGTTGTGTCGGTGGGGGAGGCGGCGGTGGCGGACATTTCTCTAGTGGTAAACATAGTCATTCCAGTTCGTAAATTTCTGCAGTTTACATGTATATACGTACATATATAGGCGAACGTCCAAGCACTGACAGTTATGGAGGAGTAGTAGCTGCTTACGGAGGAAAAGCGTATGGCACGTCTTCGTTGACAGATAAGATTTTCATGGGAAGTGGCGGTGGAGGCGGAGCAAGAGATCAAGAATGTTGCGCTTTACCCGGAGCTGGAGGAAACGGTGGTGGTATTGTAATGATATTTGCACCTAAAATCACCGGATCAGGAGGAAGGATTAGTTCGCGTGGGGCTAGAGGTCAAGATGCGGGTCACAACACTCCACTCAACGATGAAGAGCTAGGTGGTGGGGGCGGAGGCGCTGGTGGATCAATTCTGTTGGTTACCAATTATTTTGGAGTTCCTACTGATGGATCTGTAAGTATAGACGTGACAGGTGGAGCTGGAGGAGACGATTCACTTCCAAATTATCATTCGCCTGGCGGAAAAGGAGCACCTGGTCGGTACACATGGCACAAGTTGCAGACGTCTAAAAGCGGACCGTTGTCGGTGCATTAAAAACATTCAAATTTTTTACGTAATCGTTGTACACTAAACAGACAAAAAATTGCATTTCTTATTACCATGCATGGCTGCTAGCTGTTTCGAATAGTACTAATACGCAAATGTTTTTTTAACAAATTTTCGAAGTAGAATAAAAGTCATGCAAGTGGTCTACATTCGTTGTAGCACGCACGCACGCGCGAGCGCTCACACACACACACACACACACACACACACACACACACACACACACACACACACACCAGGGGCGGATACAGGATGGGTAACCAGGAGCACGTGCAAGACTGATGTTATAAAACTGCAATTTGACTCTTTTACATACCCGAATGCAATTTTCTACTTCAGTGGTAGAAGGACCTTAGGTATATGTACTGAATGCCATGTTCTGGTCTTTGAGGAATCAACCGGCACGGCAGAACTGAGGGAGAGGTGAAGACCTACCCAAGTGAGTGCAGCCACCTCATGACATGGTCTGGTCTGGGACGAATTATCCGGGACAGGTAAATATATGTTCGGGTGCCCCCTGGCAAACGTGCCTCTGTATCCGCCCGTGACACACACACACACACACACACACCACACACACACACACACACACACACACACACACACAGACACACACACACACACACACACACACACACACACACTCACACACACACACACACACACACACACACACACACACACACACAAACACACACACACAAACACAGATACACACACACACACACACACACACACACACACACACACACACACACACACACACACACACACACACACACACACACACACACACACACACACAGACACAGACACAGACACGTAGTTACAAGACCTATTTACAGTGCAGTAGTAGTACACACATGCATACATGTATACACGGACAGATAGCCTGGCGCGTTGCATAGATAGCTTGGTTCTTTGCCAAAAACTTGCATATACAGTAGAAACACAAAGCTTGGGTATGTTCGCAAGGAATTTATTTTATAAAAATATTATCTCGCGTAGTCATACTGTTTCACACCGCCTTGTACACATACCTCCGGGCTAAGCGTTTAGTCCTCAATCATGAATGCCTTGTTGTAACAAGTCTGCAACTGTCTATAGTCTAGACAATCAACTATACCTGAAAACTAAACATTCCTTGTCCGCATTCAATATGATGGTCCAATTCTAAAATGGCTTTGAAAATAATAAAAGACACCTGATGTTGGAATCAACTCTGGTTTCGCCCCATTAACCGTTAATTGACAGAGATGGTAGATCATAATCACGTGATTTTGTGGCACACAAACTCAGCAATCATTTACCAAAAAACAGTCAAGATGATCAACCGTTTGTTGAGAGCGTCTCTGGAATGTGTAGATGCCAGTTTATCAAATATATTAACTATTAATCAGCTACAAGCTTAAAAGAAGGACATCACATTAAGTGGTGGACTGCTTCGCGCTAGCTCACCTAAAGGGGAAGTCCAACAAAAATAAACTTAACTTGTATGAGTAGATCTTACGAAGACAAATCGCTCTGTATAAGTTACTTCGCTATCTTTGCTTTTGTATACGAGAACGAGTGATGTTTCTGTGATGTGCAACGCCCACGCGCCTGCTCCGCGCTTCCTGGTGAATTAAGCTCCGCCTACTGCGAACGAATCAAAGCGTTTACGGATGACTGCTACGGATATATCGAGAATGACAAATGTGAATGCGAAGATATTATGAAAATCTGCCTTCTTGCTGTCAGTGGTTCCTCTCTAAAGTAAATGGTGTCGGTAGGACTGTTTTCCCGCCAGACTTTGAAGCAGAATTCCTCAATACCACGGCTTACCTAGAAAACGCGCTTGTGCTTGAATATTTTTATCCTTGTTCTTTTAATATCCGAAGAGAAACGTTCAACGCGCCATCTGGCGTGTGCTACAGAGAATGATCATATTTTTTACATCCGGGATTGTAACCTTCTACCAATCAGCGGCAAAAGAAAGTGAGCAGACCGGAAGTTGTTACAAAAAGTTCTTGCAAATTCTTACAGTTGCAAGAAGTTGCTTTAAGTCAGATGTGGTGTCTGTGGTTGTCTGCGGTTTGCAAGAACCAGGTTCTGTCTGTTCGTGTTTGACAGTACGTACGTGGTCGAGGTGTACGCTAATAATTCCTAGTCGCTGCGTCGCTCCGGCTCCTAACAGAGAGGTAGCTGCTTCGTTGTATGCAACGACAACAAATTCCTCAATGTGTTGCTGCTTCGTTTTGGGGTTGATGAGATGCAAAGTACACCTAGCCAATGGTTTCAGTCTGCTCTTGTTGTAAAAAGACAAAAATTTGTCAGATTTCAGTGGTACGGTGCCTGGAGGTGTTTCCGACTTTCTGATAACATTGCACGTAGCACATGTGTCTAATAGTAGACGTATTGGGCACCTACCGACTGTCATTGTGGCGTACAGTTGATTCGCATCTGTCTCCTGGCCATTTGAAGAGAGTGGGCTGTATCCGTGTTTCTGGTATCGGTCAGTGTGATTGTCATCAGGTAATTGGTTTGGTCTGACTCATCGTCTTCCGTATACGGTGAAGGCGGTACTGTTTTTTTGGTGAGGCTGTCTTCTTTTGTGGTTGTTTCTGTCGGCAAACGGAAGCAAAGTGGTTTGCTTTGCCACACTTGGAGCATGTTTTGCCTAGTGCGGGACGTTGTCTTGGACCTTTTTCATGTCGTCGTCCACAACACTGACATGTCTGCGGTACCCTAGCGGTTACCGTGGCTTGTCTCCTCCTGTTGCGTGTGCTGTACGCGGTCAGTGCATGCACGTTATCTTTGATGCTAATGGGGATTTGGCTTGTGCGGATGTCGACTCTGCGGCACGGCATGTGGATATCGCGGTTGCCAGAGTTAATTTAGCTTCTTGCAGCAGTTTCTGACGGGTGTCATTGTTGCGTATCCCATGGACTATCTTGTCGCGCAACAATGTATCTTGGATCGCACCATAATTGCATGCACAAATCATGCTTCTTAGCGAAATTAGGTAATCATCAAAAGGCTTACCTTGCATTTGTGCTCGCTGCGTGAGCTGGTTCTGTTCGTAGATCAAGTTTGTTTTGCTGAAACAGTACGCTTCCATATGGCGAAGCACCACTGCCATATCATTTCTATCTTCATTTTCTGCGAAGGGCAAGGTGTCCAGAACCTCGAGAGCTTCTGTCGGCAGGCATTGCTGGAAGGTCGCCACTCGCTCCTCTTGTGATCTTCTCGTCATTCGGGACGAGACCTCAAAAGATTCCCATCTTCTGCGAAACGTTCGCCAGTTTTGTGCCAAGTTGCCTTTTAGATTTAATCTCTACGGCAACGAGACTGTCACATTCGTCAAATGAACGAGATCGTGTGGCTCCGGTGACTCTCGTACTGTGTGTGGCTCCAGTGACTCTCGTACTTGCGTAGCCGTAGACATTGTTGCTCATAAACAGTCTGCTGCGAGTCATTGCACTTCTGACACCATGTAATATAGTGTACTATGATATTGATTCTCTAGGCTAGTCACGCAATACTAAGTGTACAAGTACTGTGTCTGCTTATATATCAGTGCTATTCGTACAAAGCATGCGCAATGTAGTCTATTCCTCTTACAGTATTGTGCGATTTTTAGTCTACTGTTGTTCTAGAGCTATATTGTCACAAACGTGTGTGTCTAACTTACTATTTTTAGCACTTCAATAATGCAACGTGATGACTGTGAATTTACACATTTTGTTGGCAGTTAACCAGAGAGTATTCCTACCTGTTTCTAATTCTTGACTGGCAGACATAATGATTCTTTATCTTGGATGAGACGATTGATGATTTTATCAAATAGAATTGCACACAAACTCCTTTTTACATCCCTAGGAGAGTTATGCTAAGAACTTATGAAAATGGTGACATTTTGCCAAAGAGAAACAATCTTTCTCATGACACAGATCTGAGAGTTATAAAGTTGTAAGACAGAATTATAATTAGTCCAGTGAAGATATCCAACTAACCATCTGTGTATAGAACTAAGCAGTGCATGTTGTTGATAGTAACTGATGTAGCTAAAATCTTACAATCGACAAGATCGTAGTACGTATACAGTTTACAAGTATGCAGAGTCCTGGCATACTGACAAGGCATCTTGTGACAATTTGTGCCAGAATGGATTCAATGTAGAACTCCATGATGGTCAATCTATCACTCACAAAATTTGTCAATTAGCACTAAACCAGATGCCCTAAATAAAGGTTATCTTAATTATTATTCAAAAACATAATTTAGACAGAACAACTAACGTTTGCCAACACAGTCTAATTACTAGAATTTGCTATAGTTATACAAATACACTACAAAACACTTTCAATCAACCTTAGTCGACTGCAACCGTATGTACAATTTCCAATGAAGGTAAGACCACTTACCTGAAAGCTGTAGAACCCAAGAAGTTATCTCATTCTGTGACAGAGATTATGTCCCGTAGGTCGATCACCTTTCTCATTGCCGTACAACAGAAAAACCGAAGAGACAAAACCGGCTATTCAGTGGCATAAACATCCAAAGCGAACCTTTCAACAGACATGACTAACGTCTCAATTCGTCTTGTAGAAACGCGATGAAAGCGACTGACAGTGATATGATCTCGGATGTCCGAGTATTTATCTCTCAGATTTCACATTCTGCCGTAGCAACAGCACGATGAGCACTAACGCCACCCTGTAAGTCTAGTAGCCAGCGGTTTGGCTATAACGTTAGCCAAAAGAACGCCTCAGATCTGCGTCTGAAGATAGAAAATCACTCGAGATCAGGTGACTGAGATTATGTTCCGTGAGTCATCCGCCTTCTTCGTTGTCTGCGAGAGTAGATGTTGACAAGACAAAACCAACAATTTGGGGAAAGGAAGTCATATAATGAGCCTATCGACAGAGATAACTTGCGTCTTAAACGGAGTCGTAGAAACGAGATGGCAAGCACTGACCGAGATATGATACTCTGTGACAGAGAATAGGTGCGATCAGTTTTCAAGTTCTACAGCAGCAACGTTATGACGGATGCTGACGTGACGCGTTGCTATCCAGTAGGACTGTGACGCTAGCGTAGCAGCTAGGTCTGGCTGCAGCTATTTGGCAGAGAACGAGTGACCGAGATTAGTAAACGTCAAAAACTAGATTCGTGACTCGATCTAACGTGCGCAGCTGCCGATCTGTTGTTATCAATGCGATTAGAAGAGACATATACCTATTATTTCAAGGTGCAGGCAGTGAATTGTGGTACCGTCCAAAGCAAAAACCGGCGGCTGTCCGATATTTGATGGGCGTGTCCGATATACGAGAAAAGCAGCGGAAGTTCTATTTTGTCACCGTCAACAGCAATACGTCAAGAGATCAAGCTGGATCTAGCATGTCGTGTTACTACTCTCTACATTCATGCCTTAGGTACAAGAAATCTTCGTCTGGTTTTCGTATGCCAGTGTCCGATATTGGGGAGTGTCCGATAATAATTATTGATGTATGACTCAGTCTTCAAGGCAGCAGAACGAGATGACCATATAGGGTCACGTGTGTAAAGTTTGTTCACGTGATAAGTTCCGCTTGTTCACCTAGCAAACAAAGAAACGGTAAGCTTACGTACTGTCTATTCGTAAAACGAATAAACGGGCAATGCATGACATGACAAGAGAAATTGATACATTGTTTGTCTAGGCTATGACCACAATGACCAACTCCCATATCGATTAGACACGGCAGTACAATCTACGGTAACGTACCTGATTCCCTATAAAAGCAACGAACAGACAGTGTACCGTTCAGTCTCAGCAGGTACTAGTCATGGACAAGTTACTGTCGTTTACTCTTTTTGCAGCAGCCCTGACAAGTTTGACAACGTGTAGAGGAGACACGTGTTTACTGAAGTATGTTGACACGGGGAAACGGGAGCTACAACTACGCAGCATAGACAACGAAGTATAGGCAGAGTAACATGGCGTGTGTTGTTTGGCTAGGTCTGACAATCCTGGTGACGTCACACTCACAGAGCTCTGTCGATCTCTCGAAGCTGACCAAGACAAGAAGGTAAGCCATTGATTGTGGGTACCACAATTCTTTTGTCTGTCCCCTACTGCACAAGGTTATGGATATGGTGTCTAGCCAGGATATAGCATAACACAGCGCGTTACATAAACGCTGTTTATTAGTCCAAAGGTAGCCTCGAACTTCCAGACCAGAGAGCGCGAACTCTAGACTGGACCAAGTCGATACTAAAATGATTTCGGAAGTACTTATCAAAAACGTAGTCTAATAGCCTAGGGTCGTTTTGCGTAGGTCTAGATGGAGATAAAAAGATAACAGGCTTGCATTACACAAACACATCACTAGTGCAATGCGATCTCACGAACGAAGAAGAGACGTCTGCCGTGTTTGCGGCGAACTCTTGGTGTACGGCTGAACACGACGACTCTTTGATTCTGTGGCAGAGACGTTGGCTAGAACGCTAGCTAGTGTAACTGCTCGACCAGCTGTCAAAGGTGATGGTCTACCGACGCTGCTTTGCAAGACCTGTCAACGTAAGCTTGAAAAGATCGAAGAAATGGAGCTCAAATAAAACCTCAGGACTACCATACACGAAAGAATAGCATCCTTGTTTGATACGAGAATCGCGTTCAGAGCTTGCTCCTATAATAGCATCTGATAACTCCTTAGATAGGAGGCCGGTTACCTGATCTTCCATGAGAGATTTCAGCGGAGAAAGAACAAGGACAATTGGATGTTTAGCGAAAAGATTTACTCCAGCTGTACCCAACTCATGCGTCACTATAGGGAGGACTTGGAAGATAGCAAACTTTCCAAAACCAGTCGGAAATGTAGCGAATACATCTCGTCCATTCAGAAGGTACTCCACCGTCGTTCGCTGTTCAGGATGCAGTGACGCAATTCCCGGTGTCGCAGACGCTTTGGCGAAAGCCGTGGTAAGAACACTCTCGTTCGCAATGCTGCTGGCACTTGTGGCCATAATTAGATGAATAGTATGTTACCCGGAACGCGTTTTAGACATGTGTATGTAATTATCACGTGATCTAATAGTTATTTTATTTTGTCTAGTCAACAAGTCAAACCCACCATGATTCGTGCAATCCGAATTCTTTCTATTTTGGCACGGGTGCGGACGGAGCTCTTGTTGTCAACGAAGTTGAAAACGTGAAAGTGAACAAATTCGCCCGAGTTCTCCATACAGCAGCAAAAGGCAGCAACAAACTAAAAGTCGACCGTTCCAGAATATTCGCTGCCAGAAAGGAAGTTTACATTATTCAGATGAAAGGAACTAATGCTGGCGAATCAATGTTTGCAAAAGTGCAAACGGTCGACTACAAGAACTCCATTGTAACCATCAGCGCAGGATTAACCTTTAATTGCTCTACAACAGGGACTAACCGCTGTCAAGTAGTGACTGTTCCCAACTATTTGAAAGTTACACTGAAAGATCGAGCGACAATTTCTAGCGCTCCCTGGAATGGACATACTGGTGGAGTCCTACTGTTTAGGAGCAAACTACCAGTATGATTATATAGATTTGTTTGCAATTGTAATGTTTGAGTTTGTACACAATTGTGTACGTAAATGCAGGTAGATGTGGGACCACAATCGAGTCAAATTTCTGCAAGTGGAATTGGATTCCGTGGAGGAAGATATGGAGCAAAGTTGCAAGAAAAGGGTTTCAAGGTATACAAAAGCCAGTCAATTAGACATAGATTACAGAAACTTTATGTACTTGTAAATGTATCAAATTTCTTACAAAAGTCTACTTTTGTTAAATAAGTAAAGATTGTCAGCATTTAGCGTGCGTTATTGTATTCCTGGTTATATGCAAAACCAGTCTATTAACGAGCGTTAAGTTAAGTCGATTAACATTTTCTGTTTTTTCTCTAGATACTAAGTGCACTTCTTGAGTGATTAGGGAAATCAAATTCATCTGTCAATCTAGACAATTTAAAATTGTATTTATTTTTAGTTATGCCTTTCGATGTGCATGACATACACTGCATTCATGCATCTACATTCAGTACATACAATATAAGAATCATTAGCTAAACGAGAAGTTGTAAACTTTGCCATCTATGTACATACGCACCACAAAAGCGTAACTATAGACAACATATTATATAGATATATGTATATATATTAGTTTGAAATTTATGCAATAAGAATGTGAATACAAACTTTTGTATTCTTATATTTAGGAGAAAGCTACTCAGGATTAGCAATCCAGTCGATCCAAGCTAACTACGGTGGTGGCGGTGGTGGAATGGTCAGTACAAGTGGTTGCTGTATTGGAGGTGGTGGCGGCGGGGGAGCACATTCATCTGCTGGTACAGTAATACTCCAGTTAATTTTTGCGATCTAGACATTTTATGCTACTCTACATGTACGTGTGTGTGTGTGTGTGTGTGTGTGTGTGTGTGTGTGTGTGTGTGTGTATGTATACGTGTAGGTGAGCGTCCACGCACTCACACTCACGGAGGTGTAGTAGCTGCTTACGGAGGAAAAGTGTATCGCACGTCTTCACTGACAGAAGTTTTCATGGGAAGTGGCGGTGGAGGCGGAGCCAGAGATCAAGACTGTTGCGCTTTACCGGGAGGTGGAGGAAACGGTGGTGGTATTGTAGAGATATTTACTCCTGCATTCATTGGATCGGGAGGAAGGATTAGTTCGTGTGGAGCTAAAGGGCAAGATGCCGGCCACAACATTGAAGTCAAGGGTGGAGCGCAAGGCGGTGGGGGCGGAGGAGCCGGTGGATCAATTCTGTTAGTTACCAATTTTGCTGGTGTTCCTACTAATGGATCTGTAAGTATAGACGTAAGAGGAGGAGTTGGAGGAAAAGAATCAGATCCAAGTTATTACGCACCTGGCGGGAAAGGATCATCTGGACGATTCACGTGGCACAAACTGCAGATGTCTGAAAGCGGACCACTGTCTGTACACTAAAATATTTTATCCATTGCACTAGACTGCATGGACAGGCACAGCAAAACTTGCGTTTCAGTGCCGTGTGGTGATGACGATTAATAAGTAAATAGTTGCTTAGTTCGAAAAGTGAAAATGTCTGTTAATTGAATAAATTCTTCAACTAGAATAAATTGTTCACACTAATATTATTGCAAAAAGCAAGTAAAGCAAAAAGACCCGTCTAGATGACACTGGCCCGCATATCAAACTAATTGTTTTCGCTGTACAAAAACAGTAGTATAAATGTGCTGGTGAGATGGTACATGATGGCACTTTCACGTACGATCCATGCCATTAATAATGATCATTATCTAGTTAGAAACACTGAACAAGTCTAGAGTCAAGAAGGCTACCACATCACATGCCTCGGAAATTCAAATCTTCAAGTATGCATGTACAGTTCACTGTATACTGTACATTGCGATGTGCACGTGGGTTCTGGCCCTGTGTGCCGTAAAGGCATACCTTCCTACTACAAATCATATTTCTGGTGGTTGTTATGGTATCTGTAAAATTGTCGCTGAAGCAGTTGCATGCGTGCCACTGATGACGATGCAGTCCATGCTTGGTAGCAGTCGGTAGAAAATTGGCTGCCAGAGCTCCAACTTTCTTGCCGCTGCCTATAATCGTACACAAACATTCGGCTAATCCG
Organism: Corticium candelabrum; assembly: GCF_963422355.1. Classification (NCBI taxonomy): domain Eukaryota; kingdom Metazoa; phylum Porifera; class Homoscleromorpha; order Homosclerophorida; family Plakinidae; genus Corticium; species Corticium candelabrum. The sequence goes on along the minus strand of NC_085092.1, from coordinate 4,722,767 downwards.
AATATTCTAGACCATGCACCTTAATTAATGTTTGCTTGTATACAAAATTCTGGACCACCTCAAACAATTCAGACAAACTTATGCAAACTTTTGAACTATTACTCTAGAGTAGCCTCGGCCATGTAATGTACAGTACGCTTGGGAATGGGTTATTGTATTAGAGGGATGCATCTCACAATACGTTAGACTACTGTATTGGAGAAATGTATCTCTCAATACATTAGATTAATAAAACTGCATTTGTCATTATCAGATTCATTCCAAACCTTCAGTAATCTTCCTGATCTCTTTGCCAGTTTGTCCATAAAGTCAGTCGCATCATCCCAACTGTCAATCTTGTATGTCGCTTGAACATAATCGCGTTTCACTCTCTCCAAAACGGCAGGAATAAAATCGCTTGGCAACTTTACATTCTCCACCCTCACCCTGAAGAGACAACAGAACAACCAAAAATTCAAATCGATGGTATAAGAGATGCAAACGGTTGTCACATGTGACGTACCACACCCTTGAGAACAATGTCAGTTTCTGAATCATTTGATGGGTAGACAACTCCTGGACAATCAATGAGGTAGATATGTCTCATCAAGGTAATATATTGTCACACCTACAATATATATATATATATATATATATATATATATATATATTACCAAAAATTACTAAAAACATAACTATTTTAATAATAAAAGTTACCTTTCTTTCTCCTGCGATGAGGGCCACAATGCAAACCTTTTTGCTTGTAAGAGTGTTGATAATGGAGCTTTTACCGACATTGGAATATCCAATGAATCCAACACTGAAGAAAGAGTAGAATTGAGGTTGATGAGGTGTGCTGTTAGTCACGTGATAAACACACACACACACACACACACACACACACACACACACACACACACACACACACACACACACACACACACACAATGGACCAACATAAAACAGACCAATTTACCACCTGACCTGCTGCTTGTCTTTATGCAACTGAAGAACACATCAATCACCCAAACAACAAATTACCAACAAGAAACATGTTAATTAACCTTCCCAAATTGTCTCAGCAATTGAATAAGAGCTCCTTTGCCAAATGAGTTGGTCAGACTTGCATGAAATGCAAGCGTTGGAAATTCAGCAGACAAAATTTGAATCCACCGAGTCTAAAACAAAGACAATTGGCTATTTCACAACGACATGGGATATAACGTGATGTTAGTCATGGCTATGGCTACCTTTCAAAATATGATATTGTCTGTCTTCCTGTATTCGTCTGTTCATCTGTCCATTTCTTATGTGCTTGGCAGTTTGTCTGTCCATCTGTCTGCTTGTCCGTACGTCTATCAGTTGTCTGTCTGTTTGCCACTTTGTCTGTCCAGATCTCCACTTGTCTGTATGGAATTCTGTCAATCTGTCCACAAGTCTGTATATCCACTACTCACATGTCACCACATCTATCACACACACTACCAACGTCCATCTAAATGTTCACTCCACCATTATACACAAAACTGCTGTAGAAAGGTTAGTATACACACACTGCAAATATGTTCAGCAACTCCACAAGTATTTACAACATGTATGTGGTCGATCCAAGACATCATTCCACATACCACTCAGTATCGACATCATTTCTTATTTCATAGGCTTATAGGTAGTGAAGTAAGAACTGCGAATGCTCAAACCATCACATGATTATTATTTTCCTACTTCAATCAATCAGTCTGATTTTACTTCAAAAGATCCAAGCATCATAAATTTAGTTGGTCTAGCCTAACTGTCTGCCTGTAAGTCTGACCATATATAATCTACCAATCTACTGCTATATGTTCAATAAACCGTAGACCAGGAAATTTTGGTGACGTTAATATTTGGCGAAATGGTCCAAAACGTTTGGCAAATATTAATTTTGGCGATATGCAGCTCTAGTGAGCCTGTTTTCTGCAGTGTACCTCCCAACTCTGGCATTTACCTTTGGTGTGTACTCATCATAGTTCACACGTGCACGTGACTTGTCAGAGAATCCGTTGCTCTGTGACCAAACACAACTTACACCAAGTTGGCTCGTTCTACTTCCCGCTTCGGACAAGAAGAATGGTCCACATATTGAGAGCGTCGCTAGGGAAAGACGATCTATTGTTTGAAAGTACCTGTGCAGCACCATCTTTGTAGCAATGCATGTGCACATGTGCAACAAAACATTTGACAAATTTAGTGAATTCTCATTTTGGCTATTCACTCACCAATCACCAAATCAAAACTGTCACCAAAATTTCCCTGTCTACGGTATAATACAAACTCTCACACACTTGTTACATACCGTCACCCAAGTTGGAATAAGATCACATTTGTTTAGTAAGAATATGAGATGTTTATGTTTCTTCTCCTTCGTCATGTATGTCTCAATATGTTTTGATCGTGTGCCAAGCGGGTCTCGAGCATCGAGCACCTAAATACAACAGAAATGCATCACGTGTTAACATCATGAGAGTCAACAGAAGAGAAAGACAAGTCAAACTCACTTGCACAACAACATCTGATGAATCGATAACCTGAAATGACAAACTTGATCAGAAACTTGTAAAGAGTAAAATGTAATTTGATTATCTGTCCATCTGTCTGTCTGTCTGTGTGGTGGTCTATCTGTATGTATGTCTGTCTGTCTGTCAATGTCCATCCACCTGTCTGTCTGCCTGTCTCTCCGTCTGTCTGTCTGTCTGTCTGTCTGTCTGTCTGTTTGTATGTCTGTCTGTCCGTCTGTCTGTCTGTGCATCTCATGACTCACACACAATAGATCATATAACTCATCACCTTGTAAAGCTCGTTCCATATCCGTTTTGATTGCCCTTACTAAGCACTGGATGCTTGGCCTCTTCCCTACGCTTACAAAACCACAAACACACGTACATAGTAAAACAAAGCAACGAGACAGACCACCCAACCTCACGTCTTCCTTTGTGTCATCAATGAGATTTTTGTCTTCCTCTTTGTCATAATTAACTGAAAGAGAAACCATAGTACAAGCACATAGTGACACACATGAATACATGCACATGCACACACACACACACACACACACACACACACACACACACACACACACACACAATACAAACAGAATTCGGTCACTCCCTTACCTCCTGATGCCTCCACTGTATCCAAATAATCCTTATATACAACAACACTACAACTACAGTCCGCCACACTTTCATTATCTACACAAACCTGAAGATCACCAGCCGTCAGTCTCGGCCACTTTCTTTGCACCTTCTTGCCAAACGTGTTCTCAAACAGTTCTGTGTCGAGAAGATGCACCCGCGCATGCTAAACATGAAAAAATATTAAACAACAAACACGTATTTGTGCACCTATAAACATCTGCATTGCTGTTGATAGAAACACACAACTCAATTTGCACTTGTCCTATTTGTTTCTTGTATCTGATATTCAATCATTGGCTCCAATATTCAATCAATTGGAAAATCAGATGAATGCGTAACAACAAATGGACCGATGGTTTTTGACTACAGTAAACTGTAATTGTGCTCCACGTGACTGCTAACGCGTGCAACATTGCCACGCCCAAATTTGCCACGCCCCATAACGCGCGTTAAGCCTGACCAAACATAAAGTCCTTCTAATGCTCCAATATTATCTCACCTTTGCTTTCTCTTGTAATAAAGACACGGGCAGTTTCGATGGTCGCATGACAACCTGCACGTAATGAACAAAACGACGACTAACTACCATATGTCCTCAAAAGAATGCCACACTTAAATAAACACCACAGGGTAGCCAATTGACTATATTAGACTTAAGCCAGTCTCTCCCCGTTCCTGCTGTTTCCGCGTGCATGTTTGACACGTGCCTGAATCATCTGAACCGCATGGCTGAAGAGTAGTGACCCAAGAAGCGTTCATATGAGGCTGCCTTCAAACTCAAAGTAGCACAGTAGGCAAGGAGCTTCGAGAACAGGCAAGCACAACGAGACCAAAGAGACGACGACGAACACCGAAAGGCGAGAGAAGACAGTCTCAATGGTGACGTTATCACACAGAGACAGATAAAGGAAAGAGAGGGGAAGATCAGGCTTGGGCCAGACTTGCGTAGTGTGTGTGTGTGTGTGTGTGTGTGTGTGTGTGTGTGTGTGTGTGTGTGTGTGTGTGTGTGTGTGTGTGTGTGTGTGTGTGTGCGTTTGTACGCAATTGTGTACGTAAATGCAGGTAGATGTGGGACCACGGTCAAGTCAAATTTCAGCAAGTGAAATAATTGGATTCCGTGGAGGAAGATATGGAGCAAAGCTGCAAGAAAATGATTTTCAAGGTATACAAAGCCAGTCAATTAGACATAGATTACAAAAACTTTATTTATTTGTAAATGTATCAAATTTCTTAGAGGCGTCTACTTTTGTTAAATAAATAAAGATTGTCAGCTTTTAGCGTGCGCTATTGTATTCCTGGTTATAAGCAAAACCAGTCTATTAACGCGCGTTAAGATAAGTCGATTAACATTTCTGTTCTTTCTCTAGATACTAAGTGGCCTCTTGAGTGATTAGGAAAAACAAACTCATCTGTCAATCTAGAAAATTTCAGATTACATTTTTAGTTAACGTTATGCCTATAGATTTGCATGACATACACTGTATGCATGCATCTACATTCAGTACATACAATATAAGAATCATTAGCTAAACGAGAAGTTGTAAACTTTGCCATCTAGGTACATACGCACCACAAAAGCGTAACTACAGACAACATATTATATAGATATATTAGTTTGAAATTTATGCAAAAAGAATGTGAATACAAACTTTTGTATTTTTTATTTAGAAGAAGGCTACTCAGGATTAGCAATCCAGTTGATCCAAGCTAACTACGGCTGTGGCGGTGGTGGAATGGTCAGTACAATAGGTTGCTGCATTGGAGGTGGTGGCGACGGGGGGCAAATTTTATCTGCTGGTAATACTCCAGTTAATTTTTTGCGCTCTAGACATCCTATGCTACTCTGAGTGTACATATATACATATACATATATCCATGCAGTCCATGCATGGTTGCATGCAGTTAGTAGTAAACTGACAGCCAGAGCTCCAACTTTCTTGCTGCCGCCTGGTGCTTTAATTAATTAAACTAAAATTTGGAGAATCAGAATTCTAGACCACTTCAATTAATGTTTGCTTGCCTCTAAGCAAAACTTCTGGACCTCTAAAAAATTGTAAAACTCAAACATCTGGACTACTAGATTCTAGTAGAATTTTGGAGCACCTCAAGTCTATATAGCTGAGGTCTATCGCAAGCATGGGTTCTGAATCACGTGCTCCGAAGAGACGATTACTTCCAATTAGTTTGCTTCACACAAGTAGGAATGCGATGAAAATTATTCTCCAGTTTTTCCGACCAAGTATTCTAGCCCACATGCATAACCCGCTTCTTCGTATTCTCGTAGATCTCGCGAAAAGCGATAGATACGCTTCTGTTTATTGCTTTCTAGGGGCAGAACAAGCAATCACGCATGACGTTTGCACGGTAGAAAAAATGAGATACGAATGTCGACAGAGTCCCAGTTGTTATCGTCGTACTCTGCAACAAGCTCTGCCAACTAATTAGCTAAAGAGACGGGTTCATGTGGGAGTATACGTTTGCCCACGTGATAAGCTCCTACTCATTCACGTAATGGTCTAGAATTCCGTATTGTACAAAAATCGGTAACTTACGTACCGCATTTTTTGTAAAAAGGAATAACCGGGCATCGGTAAGAGACAATGCTAGTGATTGTTTCTATTGAACTCCCTTCCGTCTCATTCTACTACACCCGGTAGTATTACCTCATTCTATAAATGCAACAACAGAGAGTGTACCGTTCAGTTTATGCGAATTTATATTAGTGTAGCATGTACAGGCTACTGTCGTTCACTCTTATTGCAGCCTTGACAAGTTTGACAACGTGTATAGAAGACACGTGTCTACTGAAGTATGTTGACGAGATCGAAATACAAGCCGCTGGCTTCTAGAATTATGCAGCAGCAATCGCAAAGAACGAAGTAGCACGGCAAGAGTAACGTGTATCGTTTTTGCTATAGATCTGACAATCCTGGCGACGTCACACTCACAGAGCTCTGTCGATACCTCAAAGTTGACAAAGACCAGTGGGTAAGTCATTTCAGTCTTTGATAAAACGTTCAAACACAGACTTAAACAGTACTGTAGAGCCGTTGCAATTGTATGTGTAAGGATAAGAGTGCATGCTCCGCGGACTGAAAGATTTTGATTTTCAAAAGATATCACGACAATTCTAGAGAATTAGTTAAAGTGTGGATTGAGCAGCCTAGAGTTTGGTTTTGAATTGGGACAAAAGAAAGGTATGCTAATCTCAAGTCTGTTTGCAAATTAGGAAACTGGGGAGCAACGGTGTAACAAACTCTAGATTTTGAAGGTTTGCATTGATAATAATAATATAGTTTGATAGCAAATTAAAGTAACGTTTAATTAATTAAGTGCATGTAAGTTACAGTGTAGCATCCAATGCTAGAATGCAATTCTGGAAACGACCGCGCTCTAATGAGTTGGGTTCATATAGTTGCGCCTCTGTCTGGGGGAGGTAGGAGTAACATGAGTAAGTGATTCTAGTCTGTACGTAAAATCTGGGTTATATATATACACAGTATATCCGGGATATACTGTATATCTCGGAGCTAACAAAACATTTAAGTAGGAATGTTTTGCCTGAAATCTTCACAAATACACTATAACATCAAATGTCAACTTAATTAATATTCATTACTAAAAAAATAAGTTTTATAATTGTCACGTGACCTAATAGTTATTCGATTTTGTCTAGCCACCAATTCCAGATAAAGATGATTCGTGCAGTCCACATTCTGTCTATTATGGCACAGGTGCAGACGGAGCTCTTGTTGTCAACGATGATAAACATGTGAAAGTGAATCAGTTTGCCCAAGTTCTCCAAACAGCAACAAAAGGCAGCAACAGACTGAGAGTCTACCATTCCAGCATATTTGCTGCCAGAATGGAAGTTTACATTATCCAGATGACAGGAACTGACTCTGGTGAATCAATGTTTGCAAAAGTGCAGACGGTTGACTACAGGAACTCCATTGTAACCATCAACGCAGGATTAACTTTCAATTGTGTTACAACAGGAATTAGCCGCTGTCAAGTAGTGACTGTTCCAAACTTTTTCAAAGTTACACTGAAAAATCGAGCGACAATTTCTGCCGCACCCTGGAATGGACATACTGGTGGAGTCCTACTATTTAGAAGCAAACTACCAGTATGTTGACCGTCCGTGCAATATTGTACAAAAAATAATATTGTCTTTGTATAATATATAGGTACATGTGGGACCAAGGTCTAGTCAAATTTCTGGGAACGGAATTGGATTTCGTGGGGGAATATACGGGAGAAATCTGATTGAAGACGCATATCAAGGTATACAGTAAACCAGTTAAACAGCCCAGATTGTTACCGCCCATAGGGCGGGGTAGTACTTGTAATATATAATAGCATAAAAATTGATGTGAATGCAAACAACGTATTTGTGTACAAAGGAGAAAGCTATGCAGGATCAGCAACCAAGTCCATCCAAGCTAATTACGGCGGCGGCGGCGGTGGAATGGTCAGTTCACATGGACATATTGGCGGTGGAGGCGGCGGTGGAGGACATTTCTCTAGTGGTAAACATATTCATTCCAGTTCATAAGTTTCTGCAGTTTACCCTACGCGTACGTATATAGGTGAACGTCCAAGCACTCACAGTGCAGTAGCAGCGTTCGGAGTAAAAGCAGCGTACGGAGGAAAAGCGTATGGCACGTCTTCGTTGACAGATAAGATTTTCATGGGGAGTGGCGGTGGAGGCGGAGCCAGAGATCAAGAATGTTGTGCCTTACCCGGAGCTGGAGGAAACGGTGGTGGTATTGTAATGATATTTACACCTGAAATCATCGGATCAGGAGGAAAGATTAGTTCGCGTGGAGCTAGAGGTCAAGATGCAGGCCACAACATTGCAGTCGCCGGGGAAGAACTAGGTGGTGGAGGCGGAGGCGCTGGTGGATCAATTCTGTTGGTTACCAATTATTTTGGAGTTCCTACTGATGGATCCGTAAGTATAGACGTGACAGGTGGAGCTGGAGGAAAATCATCAAGTGCAAAGTATCCTACGCCTGGCGGAAAAGGAGCACCTGGTCGATACACGTGGCACAAGTTGCAGACATCTAAGAGCGGACCGTTGTCTGTGCATTGGAAAGTTTTTAGTTAGTCATTGTACACTAAATAGACAGAAAATTGCATTTGTTATTACCGTGAATGCACGGCTGCTAGCTTGTTCGAATAACACTAAAAATGTCTTTTTGACAAATTGTTTGAAGTAAGAATAAATGGCATGCAAGTGGTCTACATTCGTTGTGTCAAGCACACCCACATACACACGCGCGCACACACACACACACACACACACACACACACACACACACACACACACACACGCACACACACACACACGCACACGCACCCACACACACACACGCACACACACACGCACACGCACCCCCCCCCCCCCCACACACACACACACACACACACACACACACACACACACACACACACACATGTAGTTACAAGACTTATCTAGAATTCCGTATTGTACAAAAATCGGTAACTTACGTACTGCATTTTTGTAAAAGGAATAACCGGGCTTCGGTACGAGACAATGTTAGTGTTTCTATTGAACTCTCTTTCGTCTCATTCTACTACACCCGGTAGTATTACCTCATTCTATAAATGCAACAACAGAGACTGCACCGTTCAGTTTATGTGTTAAATTAGTGTAGCATGTACAGGCTACTGTCGTTCTCTCTTATTGCAGTCTTGACAAGTTGGACAACGTGTAGAGAAGACACTTGCCTACTGAAATATGTTGACAAGATCGAAAGACAAGCCACTGCCTTCTAGAAGTACGCAGCAGCAACCGTAACGTACGAAGTAGCACAGCAAGAGTAACGTGTACCGTTTTTGCTATAGATCTGACAATCCTGGCGACGTCACACTCACAGAGCTCTGTCGATACCTCGAAGCTGACAAAGACCAGAGGGTAAGTCAATTCTGTCTTTGATAAAACGTTAAAAAACAGGCATCTACACTACTGTAGAGCCGTTGCAACTGTATGTGTAATGATAAGAGTGCATGCTCTTGCGACTGAAAGATTTTGCTTATCAAAAGCTAGCACGACAATTCTAGAGAATTAGTTTAGAGTGAGGATTGAGCAGCCTAGAGGCTTATTTTGAATTGGGACAAAAGAAAGGTATGCTAATCACAAGTCTGTTTGCAAATTGAGAAACTTGGGAGCAACGGCGTAACAAGCCTTAGATTTTTAAGGTTTGCATTGATATTAATAATATAGTTTGATATCAAATTAAAGTAACGTTTAATTAATTAGGTGCATGTAACTTACAGTGTAGCATCCAATGCGGTGAATGCAATTTTGTTTTATCCAGTCTTGAGTGACAAAGTGCAGACGGTTGACTACAGGAACTCCATTGTAACCATCAGCGCAGAATTAACTTGCAAATTGTGCTACAACAGGAATTAGTCGCTGTCAAGTAGTGACTGTCCCAACTTTTTGAAAGTTACACTAAAAGATCGAGCGACAATTTCTGCCGCACCCTGGGATGGACATACTGGTGGAGTTCTACTATTTAGTAGCAGACTACCAGTATGTGGACAGTCTGTGCAATATATTGTACACAAGATAAATATTGTCTTCGTCTAGTATATAGGTACATGTGGGACCAAGGTCTAGACAAATTTCTAAAAACGGAATTGGATTTCGTGGGGGAATATACGGGAGAAAGCTGAGTGAAAACGGATATCAAGGTATACATACAGTAAACCAGTAAATAGTTACAATAGAGAAATTAACAACATACACACAGTGTACACACACGTATACCCGCGCGCGCGCGCGCGCACACACACACACACACACACACACACACACACACACACACACACACACACACACACACACACACACACCATCTATCCATTTGCTGCTTGTGCCAGGAGATGCAGGCCAAAAGGACATCAAGTCTACACTTCTCGAGGTCTGTCTCGACAAAAACGCTTGTGATTCTAGAGACCTTATTGTTGAAAGCCTCACGACAAAACTGACATGGAATCCTTGAGGCGGTAGAATGACAACGTTAGTGACTAATCAAACTTGCCTGTTAAATGCCTGAAATGAGCAGCCAGGGTGAGTACAGTGCAGAAGACTCTCAATGTTTACGAGTCGTTGTCTAGGCCGTCGTTTTCTGTCATCTCTGAGGCTTTTCTCTCTGTCTTCTGCGTCCTTGAAATGTTCTATACTACGTTTGATGGTGGAGCGCCAAGAGTTTCGCTCCTCAGCTTTCTCCTTTCAGGATTTTAAGTTACATGCACTGCGTGAGGCCGTCAGACACAATATCATTCCAACGACGTTTCTGTCTACCAATATTGCACTTGCAACCAACACAACAAGCTGTTTGAGTGAGCAATCATTGGACATCCTTGACAGATATCCAATAAAACGAGGAGACGTTGTCGGAAAGTCGATGAGATCCTTTACTGTTAGGCCATCTTTATGCGTATTGTAGTGTGACGCTTCTGCATGCCGCCTGACCAAGATCACCAATATAGTTTGAAGGCAACAAATCACAAAGGAGTCAAGACGACGAAAATGAGGCTCGTAACCTTCTCGCGGTGATTTTCGGTTCCTGAGCTATGTCCTAGCTTGGAAATAACAAGACGTGGTACAGTTCAGAATGTTCAGAATGTACATGTCCAGAATATATCAGCTTTTAAACCAAGAAGTTTAAGCACACACACACACACACACACACACACACACACACACACACACACACACACACACGCACACACACACACACACACACACACACACACACACACACACACACAGATGCGTAGTTACAAGACATATTTACTGTAGAGTAGTAGTACTCACCGGCATACGTGTATATACGGACGGCTAGCTTGGCGCGTTGCATAGATAGCTTGGTTCTTTGCCAAAAACTTGCATATACAGTAGAAAAACTAAACTTGAATACATTTCCGCAAGAAATCTATTTTATAAAAAATAACCTCGCGTAGTCAGACCATTTCACTTCGCCTTGTACACATACCTACGGGCTAAGCGTTTACTCCTCAATCGTTAATGTCTTGTTGTAACAAGCTTGCACCTGTCCATAGTCTAGACAATCAACTATACCTGAAAATTAAACTTTCGTGTCCGCATTCAATATGCTTGTCCAATTTTAAAATGGCTTTGAAAATACTAAAAGCTACCTGATGTAAAAATCAACTCTGGTTTCGCCCCACCAACCGTTAATTGACAGAGATGGTAGATCATAATCACGTGCACGCACAAACTCAACAATCATTTACCAAAGAAACAGGCAAGACAACCCACCGTTTGTTGAGAGTGTCCTTAGAATGTCCAGATTCCAGTTTATAAAATATATTAACTATTAATCAGCTACGAGCGTAAAAGAAGGATTGCTTCGCGATAAGCTCACTTAAACGGGCTAAATTGACTTGCGTTCTGTCTTTCGGTATGTACAATGTATGTTTGTATGTTTATATGTATGTTTGCAAGCGTGTGTCACGGTCGGGGAGTTTGTTGAGCCAATCAGCAGTCCTTTTGGAATGCGAAAAATGGGTGAGGTAACACGTAGCTTGTCAGCGTAAATCTCTCTGGTTTTTGAGCCAATCAGCAGTCGTTTTGGGACACTACCATAGGTGACGTAACAATCCCTCTCATTAAGACAAATAAGCCGAGATGTCATTTATTCTTAACAACAAAGTTAATAAGGGCAACCGCCGTCAAACTGAGAAGCGCAGAGTAGGTTACGTTAGTATTGTACTTGTCTGTTACTTTTTACACTAGAATCGCAAAACAAACAAATTCATCGTTTTTTCAAGAAGCAAAGAAAGTTTCCATGGAACCATGTATGTACCGATGGCGGTTGAGCACGACTAACACGTTATCCACAATCTTCAAGAGAGCGATTTGTTTTAGCTGTAAGTATAGGACTGTTGATGAACGATCGACGTCGTCTTACAAGAATGATTCGTAGGAAACATTAACACTGCTTTCTTGTACATATGTTACAGTTATTTCCCATGCAGCTAGGAGACGTACGAGATCGATCTCTAGCTACAACGAATTACAACGGCTGCGCGAAAGCATGATAATTGCGTTCATTTACCTCCCTCCCTCCCTACACGCTCAAGAAGAGGTAATGTATGTACAGAACATATAGAAGCTATGTTTTCCTGCACAAGGTTATGGTGTTTAGCTAGGATATGACACACACACACACACACACACACACACACACACACACACACACACACACACACACACACACACACACACACACACACACACACACACACACACACACACACACACACACACAAACACATATACATATATAGCGCGTTACATAAACGTGGTTTGTTAGTCCAAAGGTAACGTATAGACACAAACGACAACATTACAGTATAGGGACGAAATAGAAAGTTTGCTAGAATGTAACAAAAGCCACAGACTTTTGTCAACTACTTTTATTTTAAATTAAATTTGCTGCAGTTCAATAGGCAATGTTTAGGATGTAGCTTGCTGCTTACCACACATAGACTCTCTCGCGCTATAGTCTTGTCCGGTGCCGGTATAAGAATTCCAAGCGCGAGATTGTCATACAAGCACCGGACAAGACTATAACAAGAAAGTCTGCCCAAGGACGAGGCTATACCACACAAGTAGGTAACTCTGAGTATTTACATAAAATGCGGGTCGTAATCTAAAGATACTCGTAAGATAAACAAACAAAAGACTAGACACTGGAGAAGGAATTCAACGCAGAGCTTCTCATGGCAGACCAAAATTTAACTGAAAACCATCGAACAGCTTCAATTAGTGATAATAACGCAATAAAAACAACTAATCGGCAAGCAAACTTGCACATCAGCTTGCAGCGCAGAAAGTTGTCGTCATGACTCAAGTGTCGCTACACGATGCCTAAGAATTAAAATTCCGCTGCTAGTGAAGCTAGAAAACGAGACTCTGGGCGTCATGGTTATTGACCCTCTATAAATCACCAGATATCTTGCACAAAATAGAAAACTTCTGGACGGTCTTCAAGCGGAGTTTAGAGCTTCATGGGCCTCAAAACGTTAATAAACTGGAAGACGCAATCCAGGCGGAATGGCACTTGCTCACGCCTTGTCATCTGTTGTCGTACATTGAACGCACGTCTAGCCGAATACGCCTTTGTTTAGAGCTACACTAGCGAGAGAAATGCTATCAAAAATGAAAGAAGGACACAAGTTACTGATGCACACTTGTGAGTTTCCAAAAGTCTAGCAAACCTACGAGCAAACACAATAACCCTTTGCTATCTAAACAAACGTACGTGGTTTGAAAACGAATGCGTTTCTGCTTACGCTACCTATGGCCACGCTTTCTAGTGTAAATGTGTCAATAGTTTTGACGCGGACTGTAGTGTACTATAATATAGATTCTCTAGGCTAGTCACGCATGAATTAATGAGTGTACAAGTACTGTTTACAGTCTGCATATATACTAGCGCTATTACTACAACGCATGCGCAATGTAGTCTATTTCTCTTGCACTAAACATCGCCATCGTTCGCAAACAAATCAATCTCGAGGCGACGCCAGATAGCCTCGCGTAGCCAGACCCTCCCGTTGCTTAATGCCCACGTGGCCTTGACATCTAGAACACTGCTATTTGCTATCGTAGTTGTCTATTCCGCGTCTATATTGACCATAAATGCCTAATAAGAGTCATTTCAAGATCTAATTTTCTCTCCTAATATTTCTTTTGTTTGATACGAAGACGAGTCAACGACTTTCCGTGCTCGGTGGGCATTTAGTAGACGTCTGCAGGCAACATTAACACAATTCTTCATGGTTCTCTCCTATATTGCATTCGCATCAAACACATTGAGTGTTCGATAGTAGAGAACAAGACTCGCCCCTCTTCTTGAGCTTCCTGAAGAGCAACGTGCAAAGCTGCCGATCTGTTGTTATCACTGCGAGTAGAAGAGACATGTACCTATTATTTCAAGGTGCAGACAGTGAACTTTTGTACCGTCGAAAGCAATAACAACAACTGTCCAATATACGGGAAAAGCAACGGAAGTTCTATTTTGTCACCGTGAACAGCAATACGCCAAGTGATCAAGCTGAATCTAGCACGTCGCATTACCGTGTGACCATTCCCTACATTCATGCCTTAGATACATAAAATCTTTGTCTGGTTTCCGTACACCAGTGTCCGATATTGGGGAGAGTCAGATAATTGGTAAATGACTCTACTAGAGAAGTAGGTGATTATACATGGTTTAGTATTGTAGAATATACTATACATGTACTGCTTGTCATTTGAGGGGTTGCGCCTGGTAACAATGCAGCTGTTGCATGCATGGTAGCGGGTGGTGAAATTGAAGGGGTCAAGGCTGCAACTGTCTTTCTGCCGTCTGTTGATCTAAAAGATTTGGACAAACTCAAACTTCTGAACTACTATATACAATGAATAATTTAGTGCAATTCTGGACCACCTCAAATCTGTAGCAGAGGTATAGTGAGGGGTTGTGGATCACGTGCCCTGAAGAGATGATTACTAGATTCAGAATCTCTCCAAGAGCGATAGATACGCTGTCCATCTTCAGAGGAAGCATTCGTGGCGTTTGCACGGTAGAGAAAGATAAGGTAAACGATTTAGGAATGCTGATGACAGAGTCGTAGTTGTTGTCGTCGTACTCTACAACAAGCTTTGCCAATTACGTAATAGGTGTAAAGAGACGGGCTCATGTGGGAGTCTACGTTTGCTTACGTGATACAATCCTACTCATTCACATAATGATCTAGTATACCGTATTGTACAAACAACGGCATAAGCGTACGTGCCGCATTTTTGCAAAAGCACAGTGACGTAGGAAGATGTTTGCAAGAGGGGCGGGTCGGGTCGGCTGTACCGAGAATGTCTTCATCAGTAAGCAAAACAACCTCGCTTGCCAGAAAGTAAGAGATTTGCCGAAATCATTGGCACAGAAAATTTAGATTCTTACACTGCAGAGCGAGGGAGCTTCAATCTCCCTCCAGCTCCCCCGCTTCTTACGCCGGTGAAGCAATAACTGGGCATCGGTAAGAGACGATGATTGTTTCCGTTGACATTTCTTCCGCATCATTCTACTACACTCGGTAGTCTAATCTAATTACCTTGACAGCTTAAATGCGAGGACAGAGAGTGTACCGTGTAGTCTTTATGCGAAGTTGAAGCGATAGTCATGTACAAGCTACTGCTGTTCACTCTTATTGCAGCCTTGACGCGATTGCCAACGTGTAGAGGAGAGTCAGACACGTGTTTACTCAAGTATGTTGACAAAGAGATGACAGCTGGCAGCCTGTCTTTTTAGAATTACGTATAGCATGGCAAAACGTAAATGGAGTGTATTGCTTTGCTATAGATCTGACAATCCTGGGGACGCCACACTCACAGAGCTCTGTCGATATCTCCAAGTTGACAAAGACCAGAAGGTAAGCCAATTTATATAAAACGTTCACACTAAGCTTGAGCACTACATGCAGCGTTGCAATAGTATGTGTAATAGTTAAGACTCCTCTTGCATGCGACTAAAAGATTTACTCTTTTAGGACACCAAAGATATAGATCAGGATATATGTCGACAAGTAGTTTATACATGTGGGTTTTAGCAAAGATTTGGCAACTTCCAAGCTTGTTGTAAATTGGGCCAAAGTTATGGTGTGCTAATCACAAGTCTGTTTGCAAATTGAGAAACGGGGGAGTGTGCCACACGCCTGAAAGGCGAGTAAAGCGTTGTGCACGCTTCTGCACGTGTTCTTGCAGCAAAAATTCTTTATCTAGCGACGTCTAAATCCTTTAATGCATGCCTTCCTATGTTTTACAATGGGGCTTAAGGATTGAGACTTGATTCATCAGTGGAAACGCTTGGTAGGCACGTGCTCTGCCCTAATTAGTACAGGTTAATTAATTAGCCTTAAATGTCCGGCGAACCAAACCTGCGGATTTGGTGGTACCCGGACCACACATGCGTCGCGGCTTTGCAGTCCTGGCCCCTACAAGGATTTGATTCACTTACGTTATTTGTTCAAAGGCTATATTACATAATATGCGCCGTATTTTTTGCCTCGAGTACGTCCCCTACTGCATAACAGCACATGATCAGACACAGGAAATGATTTTCTTTGTTTTGACATTTGGCTGTGAAAGCGTCCTTGCTTACATCTAATGGTTAATCAGATTTTAACACCTCTTTCGTTAATCCAAAAATCAAATCAAAAATTGCAAATAATTTGAGTCCTACATCTATTCTACATAGATGCACAAATGCAGAAAGAAGTAAGCAATGAGAGCTGCTATAATAAACGTGGAATTAATAAATGTCAATTTTCTTGGTAAGCTCTTCGGACTCGGTACTATGAGCGCAAGATTCTACATCGTGATGTCAGTCCTACTTGCCGCATGTGCAGTGTAGGCATGGAGACAGTCGACCACATTGTGGCAGGCTGTAGTGCTTTGGCACCGACGGACTACACTGATCGACACAATCAGGTGGCCTCCATCATTCACTGGGATGTTTGTCGCCATTTTGGGGTTCCAGTGGAGAGCAGATGGTACCAGCATCATCCTGATAGTCTTGTGGAGACGGATGACATTACTATGATGTGGGATACCACCATCCCCACTGCCAGGAAGATCAAAGCCAATCGTCCAGACATCTGTCTCAGAAATAGGAAAACAAACACTTGTCTTCTTATTGATATCAGCTGTCCTGCTGATGACAACATTGGCAAGAAATATGCTGAGAAGTTGGCGGCTGGACATTATTCCAGGTCATCACAACCTGCAGCACTTACAGAAAACAGTGCTTCTGGGATCTACTCGGATCCTTCGTAAAGTCATGTCTTCTTTCTAGACAGCCGTGATGGTCTAAGTACTTCTGAAGCAGGGTTAGCTTCCGGTACTTGTAATAGACTTTATAAACCAGACTGATCTGGTTGAGCACGACACTTGGTCGTAAAATTAAATATTCTAACTCCTTAACAAGTTTGTATCTCCTCATACGTATTCAATTGTTATGAGTAAGTTAACCACTCCTTTCCAGTGCATCTTTTTGTACACATTCAACTAGATTCTGAGTAAACTTACTACCGCATGACAAAATAGGTGTTGATATGATAAAGACACAAACGCTGTATGGGCTTTCTAGCAATTGCGACAGCAAAATAAAACGCCTGCGTGATCAAATGCAAGCAAATCTTATTTGAATTTTATGCCAGAAGCGTACGTACATACTTAAAGAAACAATGCAATTTGACTTAAAAAAACAGAAACAATTTGACATAGGGAACTAAATACCCAGCAAACGGAACAAATCTGTTAGCGAATTTGGTCTGGGGAAATTTTGTATGAGGGGGGATCACCGGGCGTACTTATGATATACCATGCTTAAGTGGCGAATTCTAGAGTTTAGAAATAGATTTTTAGATTTATATTTACAATTTATATTTGTCTAAGACTTGACGCGTTGCATTCCCTGAATTCCGTTGATACAGCAACTGGCTATATAGCGCAGCGCTCATTGCAAAAGATTTGTAGTCGAACTGAGTTGTGTATGAATTTAACTCCAATAATCAAATTTTTGGTAAACAAACAATGCTAGCTAGAGAATACATGTACTAGTAGTTGATGCAGTTGCAGATGACACGTTTGTACGTACATGTGCTTCATAGAGAGTCCAGTAGTACGCCACGTAGGTGATTCTAGTCTGCACGTAAAATCCGGTTCATACATACGCACACTGCATATCCCAAAGTTAACAAAACAAAAAATTACAATGTGAATGTATGATCTGTTGTCACTTAATTACATCTAAACATCTGATGACCAAGACACTAAAATGTTTACATAATTAATTAATATATTTAAATATACAAATAATGAGCAGTTTAATCTAAAGATTATAATTACCACACAACCTAATAGTTGTCTTATTTGTTTAGCCAACAAGTCAAACAAATGACAATTCGTGCAATCCGTTTTCTCTCTACTTTGGCACAGGTGCAGACGGAACTCTTGTGGTCAACGACCTAGAATATGTGAGAGTTAACAAATTCGCTCAAGTTCTTCATACAACAGCAAAAGACAACAACATACTGAAAGTCGATCGTTCTAGCATATTCGCTGCCAGAAAGGAAGTTTACATTATTCAGATGCAAGGAACTAATGCTGGTCAATCAATGTTTACAAAAGTGAAGACGGTCGACTACAAGAACTCCATTGTAACAATCAGCACAGGATTAACGTTCAGTTGCTCTTCCACAGGAAATAACCGCTGTCAAGTAGCGACTGTTCCCAATTATTTAAAAGTTACAATGAAAGGTCGAGCTACCATTACTGCCGTACCCTGGAATGGACAAACTGGTGGAATTATAGTATTTAGAAGTAAACTACAAGTATGTCTATCGTACAGTATATATACCTTTGTAGTGTGCAACACTTGTACACAGAGTAATTGTCTACGTGCAGGTAGATGTGGGACCAAAGACAAGTCAAATTTCAGCAAGTGGAATTGGATTCCGTGGAGGAGGATACGGAACACATATGAGATCAAACGGTTTTCAAGGTATAAAGCATGAAAACCAGTCAAATATACCTAGAGATTATAGAAACATGACGTCATCATAGAAAGTAATCGAGCAAACCAAGCTCATGTGTCAATCTAGATGCTTCTACATGCACGTGCACGACATACAGTACGCAATGCATGACAAGTACTCATGGCAACAGACAGATGATCTAGCTCTGGGCTGTCTTGGTAAGTTTCGTTTAGGAATAGAAACTGTGTGTGTGTGTGTGTGTGTGTGTGTGTGTGTGTGTGTGTGTGTGTGTGTGTGTGTGTGTGTGTGTGTGTGTGTGTGTGTGTAATTTGTTTGTCTAGAAGTACGTAAAAAATAATGAGGGATGGTTTGATCCTTGGCTGTTTCTAACTGCATTTAAGAGGAAAGTTTTGTCTCTTTGTTGGATTAGAAGGTGTACAGATAGCAGCATCAATGAAGGGTGTGATTTGAAAGCCCAGTGGTGCGAATGCACTTTGGTGAGATCTACTCTTCTGTTTGTAGCTTTTGTAGATGCTGGTAGAGTCTGTGCATTGCAATATAAAAGAAGTGCATCTCATTCTCTTTGCTTGTTTGCTCTTCATCTACAGTGCAAGAATACAAAAATATTTATGTAATAAATTAAAACCAAAGTAGGGATGGCTGCGTACTTTAATTAATTAACTTAATTTATTATTAATTAAGCTAGTGCTTGAAGAAATATAGTCGAAGCTTTCGCAGACAAGTACTCATACTTTACATCTAAAACTAATTCCCTCAATTAAATCCTTAATTCACTCCAATCCAAGCAGCCACCTTCAATTAAAAGCAAACAGAGGAAAGTAGGGATTTCATTGTGGGAGATTTGTTTCAGATGTAAAGTATGACTACTTGTCTGCAAAAGCATCGACCTCTGCTTCTTCAAGCACTTGTCTAAAGTACGCAGCCATATCTACTTTGTCTTTTTTCTTAATACATAAATATTTTTGTATTCTTGTTCCTGTCCTTTTTATATAAAAACATGCATTGTTACAACTCATGCTTAGACTTCTACGCTAATGCTGCTACTCTAGTACTATATACAGAGTAAAGTTTCATTAGTACCAGGCAATGCTAGAACATTAATTAGCTAATAGTACTCAGAATAATTTATTACAAAAAAAACGTTGTTTACAACTTATAGTATATTTGAGAATTGCTTAGACTGCTCCTTTAATGCTGCTACTCTATCTGTACTTTAAATAAAGTTTCATTAGTACCAGGCAATGTAATCCTAGCACCCAGCCAGCCCCTCCCCCTTTCAACTTCCATCAGGGCTCGTACTTTCTCTTGAAGACTTCTACCAGCTAAAAAGAATGGTCTCTATATCACACGCACGTGAACGATATCTGCGACGATCTTGTGACTGACGCGGAGATCCTATTTACGCATGCAAAGAACGGGGAAAATCCAACGAAACTGTCGGCAAGTCGATCGGCACTCAGATCTCGCAAAAGCAAATCGAGTAACAGGGCGAAGATCCTGTGAGAACGGTAAAGATCTCACGAAACTGGCAAGTCGGCACGTGCATGCATGCGACGCTGCGACTCTAGGTCCACGCAGGGAAAGGCGTGACGAACGAGGTGTCAAATTTTACAGTAAACAAACGTCATCCCAACGTCGTCTGAACGTGCTAGCGCCAAAGGAATAGCAAAAGATAATGACTGCTGCGTAGCCATGCGCGATGATATAAAATTGTGGCATTTTATGGCAGCAATTCAGAGCTGAAGTGAAATCGGGGTTAATATTAACTACCAGTGCTATCCGTACTTAGGGAGTGCCTAGCACTTCCAGATACGAATGAGGATAATTAGCTACTAAAAGGCTGTAAACTTGACTTCCTAAGCGTAAGTAGACTGCGATATAGAGATGGTCTAGACAAATGGACGCCTTGCTATAGCATACTGGATAGATGTGCGTGTGTGTGTGTGTGTGTGTGTGTGTGTGTGTGTGTGTGTGTGTGTGTGTGTGTGTGTGTGTGTGTGTGTGTGTGTGTGTGTGTGTGTGTGTGTGTGTGTGTGTGTGTGTGTGTGTGTGTGTGTGTGTGTGTGTGTGTGTGTGTGTGTGTGTGTGTGTGTGTGTGTGTGTGTGTGTGTGTGGACAAAAAGCATGATTATATACATAAAGTGAAAGATACTGGCATACAAAATATTATGTACTTGATAAATCTATTGAAATGACTTGTTAGTTTGAAATTCAGTTAGAATGTGAATACAACTTTTTCTAATTTGTGTCGA
Source organism: Corticium candelabrum (assembly GCF_963422355.1). NCBI lineage: Eukaryota > Metazoa > Porifera > Homoscleromorpha > Homosclerophorida > Plakinidae > Corticium > Corticium candelabrum. The sequence goes on along the minus strand of NC_085092.1, from coordinate 4,701,757 downwards.
AGGAGAAAGCTACTCAGTATTTGGCGGCCGGTCCGTCAACGCCAACTCCGGCGGTGGCGGTGCTGGAATGGTTAGTAGAAGAGGAGTTTGTATCGGAGGTGGTGGCGGCGGAGGAGCGCATTTATCTGCTGGTAACATTCCAGTTCATAATATGCTATAGCTATGCATGGGCGACTACTCTACATGTATACAGTACGCGTATGTGTGTAGGTGAACGTCCACGCACTTACACTCCAGCAGGTATGATAGCTGCTTACGGAGGATATGCGTATGGTACTTCATTGACACAAAAAGTTTTCATGGGAAGTGGTGGTGGAGGTGGAGCCAGAGATGATAACTGTTGCGCTTTACCCGGAGGTGGAGGGAACGGTGGTGGTATTGTAATGATATTTACTCCTGCATTCACCGGATCAGGAGGTAGGATTAGTTCATGTGGAGCTAAAGGGCAAGATGCCGGCCACAACATTAACGTCAAAAGTGGACAGCAAGGTGGTGGCGGCGGAGGCGCCGGTGGATCAATTTTGTTAGTTACCAATTTTGCTGGTGTTCCTACTAATGGAGCCATCAGTATAGACTTAAGAGGAGGAGTTGGAGGAAAAGAATCAGATCCAAGTTACTACGCACCTGGCGGGAAAGGATCAACTGGACGATTCACGTGGCACAAATTTCAGATGTCTGAAGGCGGACCGCTGTATGTACGCTAAAACATTTAACCATTGCACTACTAGTAGCTAGCAAACTTGCGTTTTCCGTCCCTTGTTGTGATGACAATCTGTTCATAGCTATAGCTATATATAGTTTGATAGCATGAAGATGTTGAATAAATTCTTCATCTGATATAGATATAGTCCACACAGCGACTCTATAAAGCAATCAAACTAACACGAGACCCGTACATGTAGCACTGACCAGTATAGCAAGACCGGAAAACAAACTAAAATATTTTTTGATTTAAACAGTACTATACGAGATTATCTCTCACTTAACGGAATTTATACACGTACCATTATTATCTATAAATAACTAGATTTAAAGAAGATAACAACATTGTTCAGCTGTTGTTTTCTAAGAGCACTAACTGCTGTTTAGTTTGCTTACAATGGAAGTTGGCCTCCCAAATCATATAAAAAGACCACACTCACTATACACTGCTATATGCATACGTATCTCTAGAGTACATTGCTCACATGCCTGCACACTCTACAGACAGTTCGATGGCGTGGTTCTTTGGCAACAATTTGCTTATAGAAACGCAAAACTTGCGTACATGCTAGCAAGAAATGAATTGTAGAAAATGATTAGTCTCGCGTAGCCAGACCTTTCCCGCCGCGTCATTCTCGATCCGGGCGAAGCGAGACTAGGTACTGATCTGCAATACTGCGTCGTGCCAGGTCGGCACCTGTCTATAGTATACGCTTATGATAACTAATGTGTCCGCATTCAATGTGTTTTGTCCAACGCTGAAAAGCCTGGTTTTGAAATTATATGTAGAAATCAACTCTTGTTCCGCCCAATTAACTGTTAATTGACGGATCTGGTATCATAATCATGTGATTTTGTCGCGCGCACTCTCAACAGTCATTTAACAAAGAAACAGTCAAGACGACGTATCGTTTTGTTGAGAGCACCTTTGGAATGTCCAATCTTCTGTTGCTCACACTGATTGCGAGCGTGCTAAACCTTGCGTCTGCAATCGATACAGATGTGCTGAGGCAAGCCATTCTAACACATTCACTAAGATCAATTTGTATATGCATGCAGTCGTGTGTGCCCAGAATCTCATCAAAAGTCTAATCATTGTTTTCTTTAGATCTAAAAATTCTGGTGACACCACACTACAACAACTTTGCCAATCCCTGACCACAGATTCAAAGATCCCGGTAAGCAAGTTTGTACGTAATTAATAAATTTAACTAGAAAGATTTGCATTGTACTTCTACGGAGCTAGACTATGCGATTTTGTATAGCTTGGAGCACTGTTACAGTGTGGAAGGATTCATGAGGCTTTGTGTAACATAAAATAAGTCGAACCTTTAGTTTGTCGGTGAACTGACGTAGCGTCATAAAGCGGGTGTTTTCTAGGTGCGCTAATTTCTTCTCTCGAAGTCCCGCAAACTATAGCTCTTTGACTCATCTATGACGGAAATGGGTAACTCACAGGTACACTAGACTAAACCGCTTTCAATCAAAAACTCAATCATAGTAATCCTCGTACGTATAAGCTGCATGTCTTTCTGTCTGCCTGCCTGCCTGCCTGCTTGTCCGTTTGTCTGTTCCCAGATGTCACTCTCGTTCCTCGGTTTGTGTGTCGAGACTACAGTCGTCTGGGCCCACCTAGCAAGACCTTCTTCTCAGCAGAAGATTAAGTTATAGATGGGATGATCTCGAGAGAAATCGCAACCATTGCCGCCCTCTTGAACTTCTCAGAAGTTTCGCGCTTGAATTTCCGGTTTTCATGGTGCTCTGAATTCAAAGCTCTTGTCACTAGATAATACAGTACGCCAGTTGGCCAAGCTGATGGTCCTCGATAGAATCGTTTTGTATTGCGCCCTCCTTAGCTACTTTATTTGACGTGCAGTTCACAAGCACGTGCAGGCTTTCAGTTGAATCGTTGTTGTGCTAAGCGTGGGAGTATGTGTCGACGTGTCAATGGCGTGTGCAGTGAAGAAACTGTGAGCGATGTGCAGGTGTTGTTTAGTGTGAGATGTTGTGTAGTAGCTGGTAGCCTGAGTTGTACACTTCGAGCCTGGATCTGGTTGTAGTCTGCACTACAGCTCGTGGCTATGC